>NC_043975.1:6832581-6911019 GCF_902148855.1 Sphaeramia orbicularis | reverse complement strand
GAAGGAATCAGTTGAGCCTCAGTTATTGGAGCCATCTAGTGGCCATCATGGAATTACACTTGAAAATAAGGGAGTGGTAAAAAAAAAAAAAAAAAGAGTAAATAAAATTATATATACTAGTGCTGTCAAATTATTAAAATTTCTAATCTGATTTATCACAAGGTTGCTGTGGATTAATTTTGATTAATCATGATTAAATATCATTCATTTTTTATCTACAGCAGGGGTCTCAAACATGCGGCCCGGGGACCAAATGCAGCCCACCAAAGGTTCCAATGTGGCCCGTGGGATGAACTGGCTAAGCGCAAAAATTCCACAGTCAAGGCTGTCGAACTCATTTTAGTTCAGGTTCCACATACAGACCAATATGATCTACAGTCAAATAATAGCAGAATAACATACAAAAAATAATGAATATGTATTTTCTTCTTGGTTTGATGTGAAAAAAATATTACATTATGTCTATAAATAATGACAACTTCTAATTTTGTCTTTGTTTTATTACAAAAATAGCATTAAACTGTGAAAATATTTACATTTATAAAATATCCTGTAACAATAAAATGTGAATAATCTGAACAATTATGAATAACCTGAAATGTCTAAAGAAAATTAAGCACAATTTTAACAATTTTCTGCCTGAAACTAAGTATTCAGTGTCGTTGTAGTTCGGTTCCATAACACACATGTAGAAATGATAAGTTGAGGAAGAATATTGTTAAAAACTGCACTTATTTTTCTTAAGAAATTTTTAGTTTTTTCAGGTTATTCACATTTTTTTTGTTTGAATAGTTTATAAAAGTAAGTATTTTCATAATTTAATGGGGTTTTTTGCACTAAAAAAACTTTACTCTTCTTCGTGGTATTTGTCCAGTATGGTTAATTCAGAGTGGTGCCCCCTGGTGGATTAATTGACAAACGCTCATTCCAACACATTAAATGTCAGTAGCAGCACTTTGTTCCAGTCAGACTAATGACAATGACAATAAAGCACATTTACAAAAGGAACTAAGAATGGAATGGGATTATTAAGGACTCGTATCGGCACTCGGTATCGGCAAGTACTCAAATGTAAGTACTCGTACTCATACTCGGTCTGGAAAAAAGTGGTATCGGTGCATCCCTAGTTAATTGCGCTAAAATTTGTAATCAGATTAATCATGATGATGGATTAATCTGCGTTAATTTTGACAGCGCTAATACATATACACACACGAGTGTACATACATGTACGAGAGGTACAATACACAACATTATATAGTATACAATACAATACAACGGAGGCTGGATAGAAAGAAAATCATTTTTATACAAATGCTCTTGTCGTTAAAGTAGATATGTTCACATTAATAGTCAAGGAATAGTTTCCATATTCTTTCAAAGGCATTGGTCTTGTGGTGCATGAGACAGGTCAGTAAGTCCAGGGGTATGAATTCCATTAATATCATATGCCAGCGCAACTGAGGGGGCTTTATCTGAATCCATCTGTAGAATATTTTTCATAGTACAGAATGTCATAACGTTATCCAGTTTTTTCTGATATGCATCAGGTACATGGACACTATAGGAAGGCCCAGAAGCAGAGAAACTGGGTCGCGTTCAAGCTCCAGTTTGAGAACTTTCTGTATTTCGATACAGTACTTTTTAACCCATCAAGATCCATACATCGACCAGCGACCAAAAGCATCTGCTGATCTGTTTAATACCTGATGATCCACTAATCCTATCAATACATGGAAATAACTGGTGTAAAATGCAGTTTATCATCTTTTCATGGTCATCAGATATGACCCGTTTGGACGTTCAGAGGCTCCGTTCAGAGTGCAGCATCCCAGAACGTCAGCCAATGAGAGCGCAGCGTCACAGAACGTCAGCCAATGAGAGCGCAGCGTCACAGAACGTCAGCCAATGAGAGCGCAGCGTCACACAGGACGTCAGCCAATGAGAGGGTAGCGTCACAGAACGTCAGCCAATGAGAGCGCAGCATCACAGGACGTCAGCCAATGACATCGCAGCATCACAGAACGTCAGCCAATGAGAGCGCAGCATCACAGGACGTCAGCCAATGAGAGTGCAGCGTCACAGGACATCAGCCAATGACAGCGCAGCGTCACAGGACATCAGCCAATGAGAGCGCAGCATCACAGGACATCAGCCAATGACATCGCAGCGTCACAGAACGTCAGCCAATGAGAGGGCAGCGTCACAGAACATCAGCCAATGAGAGCGCAGCATCACAGAACGTCAGCCAATGAGGGCAGCGTCACAGAACGTCAGCCAATGAGAGCGCAGCGTCACAGGACATCAGCCAATGAGAGTGCAGCATCACAGAACGTTAGCCAATGAGACGTTATGTGATGCTGCGATGTCATTGGCTGTGACCGTTTTGCAGGTGCTCACAGACGTGTACCCAGACGGAGAACACCACCGGTAACTGTGGAGGTAGAGGATCTGTTCAAAGAGCCACTGTGTGAGTTTGAATAAAACTACTGACATTTAGGACAGCTCCCCAGGGCTGGGCTGGGGGTACGGAGCGGTATGGACCACCGACAGCAGAAGTGAAAACCAAACTTCTTGCTCATTTCTCTTTTCTCTTCCTCCTGAAGCTAAGCTGTTAAACCTTACCAGTGAAAACGCTGCAATATTAGTATCACATTAGTGTTGCCTCTGTCGTCTCCATGTTTGTTATTACTGACTTTCTTCTTCTTCTTCTCAAAAAACTTTACTCTTCTTTGTGGTATTTGTCCAGTATGGTTAATTCAGAGCAGCGCCCTCTGGTGGATTAACTGACAAACGCTCATTCCAACACATTAAATGTCAGTAGCAGCACTTTGTTCCAGTCAGACTAATGACAATGACAATAAAGCACATTTACAAAAGGAACTAAGAACTGGAATGGAATTATTAAGTACTCGTATCGGTACTTGGTATCGGCAAGTACTCAAATGTAAGTACTCGTACTGGAAAAAAGTGGTATCGGTGCATCCCTACAATAAATGGCGATAAATCACATAAGAAAGGTTAAATATAGAGAAAAAATAATTTGGGAATTGCTGCAAAAGTAACACTGGGTCTTTATGGGTTAATATCGATACAGTATCATGAAATGAAATATCGCGATATATCATATATCATGGAACCAATATTTTCTTCCATCCCTAGTCTTGAAACTCCAAATCAGAGCTTCATGGGGGCAGTGTACAGGAAGTTCCCTCCAGATATTTCACATTATGTTTTTAAAAGTGTTCTGAAATGGTTGCGATACTCCCGGTGTTCAGGAACAGACAACCTTCCTAAATGCTTCGGGGGTCTCAAGACATCGTTTCCTCCAGCCCTTTCACAACCCTTTCCCTTTTTTTCCCCCTCTCCCACTCACTCTGGTACACCAAAACAAATCAACAACTGTTCAGCTTTATTAGACCCCAGAGCCTGCTTTCTCGCAGCCGACCGCAACTCGCCCCCTTGAAAGGCAACCGTGAAATAATGCATTCATAACAATCTTTGCTTTTTCTCCACAAATGACATGCTGTACTTTTCATCTACACATTTGATGAGGGCATGCGCGCAGGTCTTTCGCCGAGATGGGATCCAGGCTACACGTCTGTAAAAGAGCACTCCTAATCACAATCACCCCCCTTCCTGATGCCTGGCAGAGAAAAGGCACACAAGGACACAGTCCAGAGTCACTTTGACAGCCGTTCTCTCCAATCATGAAAATATGTCAGCATGAAAATGAAAAACAACGCCTTTGGCAACTCGAAGGAGACTCCTTGACATGAAAAATCCCTTCAAGGATCCAAAACAACAAGTGTGCACGGGGGACACACTCCAGAGGACTCCAGCATTGTTTGATAGGGTGGAGATGGTTTACATCCTTCTCAGACCATTACGAGGAAACGGCTTTAACCCATAAAAACCCAAGCATCCACTAGTGACTACAAGCATCCACTAATCTTATCAATACATGCAAAATAATCGGTGGAAAATACAGTTTGTCATCTTTTCATGGTCATCAGATATGACCCGTTTTGACATTCAGAAGCTCCGGAGTTACCATGGAAATACTGTCATCTTCAACAACACTGACTCACCAGTAAAACCCATGGAGTTGGATCACCGATCACCACCAAATTTAATCATTTCTTCCTTGTGCCAGTATCACATTTCCTGAAAATTTCATGGAAATCCATCCATAACTTTTTGAGTTATCCTGCTAACAAACAAACACGTAAACACGCAAACACGAAAACACACAAAGCAAAGCGATCACAATACCTCCTGGCAGAGGTAACTATAAATAATACATAATGTGGAAGAAATAAGCACAAAATTTAGTTAAAAAAAAAAAGGATAAAAAAAAGCAACAAAATGAACAAAAACCCACAGTGAACAAAAATACCCACAGTGAACAAAAATACCCACAGTGATCAATAAAACAACAAAATGAAAATAAATCAACAAAATAATATTAATGGCCACTAGTGACCAAAATCATCTACTGATCTAAACTGTTTAATAACTTCTAATCCACTAATTCTATCAATATATGTAAAATAATTGGTGTAAAATAGTTTGTCGTCTTTTCATGGTCATCAGATATGACCCGTTTTGACATTCAGAAGCTCCGGAGTTACCATGGAAACACTGTCATCTTCAACAACACTGACTCACCAGTAAAACCCATGGAGTTGGATCAATGACAGTAGATGGAGACGCTTGTTTTTATTATGTATTAATAAATAAAATAAACAAAAACCAACAAAAAACCTCTAAAATAATACATAATGTGGAAGAAATAAGCACACAATTTATGAAAATAAAGGGAAAAAAGGATAACATAAGCAACAAAATGAAAAACACCCAAAGTAATCACTACAAAAGCAAAAATTAAAAGCACTCAGAGAGCGCAGACCTCCGCCAAGACAGATCTGTGCCCCCCCACACCCCCCCAATCACCACCAAAATTTAATCATTTCTTCCTTGTGCCAGTATCAGCATTTCCTGAAAATTTCATGAAAATCCGTCCATAACTTTTTGAGTTATCCTGCTAACAAACAAACACGTAAACATGCAAAAAACACGCAAACACAAAAACACACAAAGCAAAGCGATCACAATACCTCCTGGCGGAGGTAACTATAAAATAATACATAATGTGGAAGAAATAAGCACAAATTTAGTAAGAAAAAAAAAAAAGAAAAAAAAAGGATAACATAAGCAACAAAATGAACTAAATCACCCAAAGTGATCAATAAAACAACAAAAATGAAAAATAAATCAACAAAATAATATAATGGCCACTAGTGACCAAAAGCATCTACTGATCTAAACTGTTTAATAACTTCTGAACCACTGATTTTATCAATATATGTAAAATAATTGGTGTAAATACAGTTTGTTGTCTTTTCATGGTCATCAGATATGACCCATTTGGACATTCAGAAGCTCCGGAGTTACCATGGAAACACTGTCATCTTCTACAACATTGAACTTCCAGTAAAACCCATGAAGTTGGATCAATGACAGTAGATGGAAACACTTGTTTTTATTATGTAATAAATAAATGAAAAAAACAACAAAAACCTATAAAATAATGCATAATGTGGAAGAAATAAGCACACAATTTAGTAAAATAAAGGGAAAAAAAGGATAACATAAGCAACAAATGAACAAAAATACCCACAGTGATCAATAAAACAACAAAAATGAAAAATAAATCTACAAAAGAATGAGTAGTGTGAACAAAATAAGCCACAAACTAAAGTAATTTGAAGAAAAATTTTTTTTTTTTTAAAGGTAACAAAATGAATAGAAATGCACATCTCAGAAATGGTGAAAAATCAGGCCTTAAAAAAAAAAAAAAAGATGCCAGTGACCAAAAGCATCAACTGCTGTGAAATGTTTAATAACTTCTGAGCAACTAATTCTATCAAGCCATGTAAATAATTGGTGTGAAAAAACAGTTTATCATCTTTCATGGTCATCAGATATGACCCATTTGGACATCGAGAAGCTCTGGAGTTACCATGGAAACACCGTCATCTTCAAAAACACTGATTCACCAGCAAAACCCATGAAGTTAGATCAATGACAGTGGATGGAAACATTTGTTTTTTTATATGTATTAATAAATAAAATGAACAAAAACCAACAAAAAACTTATAAAACACTACATAATGTGGAAGAAATAAGCACAAAACTTAGTAAAATAAAGAAAAAAAAGGATAACATAAGCAACAAAATGAACAAAAACACCCAAAGTGATCAATAAAACAAAAATGAAAAATAAATCAACAAAATAATAATAATGGCCACTAGTGACCAAAAGCATCTACTGATCTAAACTGTTTAATAACTTCTGAACCACTAATTCTATCAATATATGTAAAATAACTGGTGTAAAATACAGTTTGGCATCTTTACATAGTCATCAGATATGACGCATTTGGACGTTCAGAGGCTCCGTAGTTACCAATAGTTCAAGGTCTATAATGGTTAAAATTTGTGCAGTTTTTGGTTTCAGTGCAGCAGACTACAATGATTTATTTTAACCAATAAGAACCCAGTGTTAAATCAAGGACAGCAGATGGAAACGCTTGGTTTATGTTCAGTTAATGATAGATTTTGCTGAAAAAGTCACTTTTTCTTCAGTTTTCTCTGTTTTTCACATAATAACCCTCAATTTTAACGTGAGCTTTTATGAACATCTACATGATCAGTCAATTAAAAATAGGAACATACTTGATTTTCACTGAAAAAATGCAAATACAGAGGATATGATAATAAATGATGATAAAGCACTGAAGAAATGTTAAATAGAGTGAAAAATTCATTGGGAACTGACATAAAAGTAACACTGGGTCTTTATGGATTAAGTCGAATAAGGCTCCAATTGAAACGTGGTGCAGATTTTTCTGAAAACTGTAAAAAAAAAAAAAAAAAGAAATAAAGAAATAAAAAGCACATTTGCATCCTCTACTGTTATGCAAAGATTAAAAAATAGTCATTTTATAGCATGACTTTATAACAGAAGCAGAAATGCTGTCATGTAGGAAATGACAGTGGATGGAGACACTTATTTTATGTTCAGTTAATGATAGATTTGACTAAAAAAGTCCATTTTTCTTCAGTTTTCTCAGTTTTTCATACAATAACCCTCAACTTTAATGTGAGCTTTAATGAACATCTATATTATCAGTCAATTAAATATAAGAAATACCTGATTTTCACTGAAAAATGCAAAATACAGAGGATAATATTATAATAAATGGGGATGAATCACTTAAGAAAGGTTAAATACACTTGTGTTTGTGATATATTTTCCTGATAACGTCACCTTTTCTTCATTTTTTGTCTGTTTTTATATAATGAACTTTGACTTTACTCTGAGCTTTTATGAACATTTACATGATCAGTAAATAATACATTGGAAAATAGATGATTTTCACTGGAAAAATGCAAAATACAGAGGATAATATTATAATAAATGGGGATGAATCACTTAAGAAAGGTCAAATAGACAGAAAAATTCACTTGGGAACTGACATAAAAGTAACACTGGGTCTTTATGGATTAAGTCCAATAAGGCTCCCATTGAAATATAGTGCAGATTTTTTCTGAAAACTGTAAAATAAATAATAAAATGAAAAGCACATCTGCATTATCTACTGTCATGCAAAGATTAAAAATAGTCACTTTGTTGTATGATTTAATAAAAGAAAAGAAATGCTGTCATGTAGGAAATGACAGTGGATGTTCAGTTAATGATAGATTTTGCCCAAAAAGTCCGTTTTTCCTCAGTTTTCTCAGTATTTAATATAACCATCAACTTTAATGTGAGTTTTTAATGAATATCTACATGATCAGTCAATTAAATATAGGAAAATACTTGATTTTCACGGAAAAAAATGCAAAATACAGAGGATAATATGAAATAAATGGTGAAAAATCACTTAGGAAAGGTTAAATACAGAGAAAATAAATCATTTGGGAACTGACAAAAGTAACACTGGGTCTTTATGGATGAAGTCAAATAAGGCTCCAATTGAAATGTGGTGCAGATTTTTCTGAAAACTGTAAAAAAAAAAAAAAAAATAATAAAATAAATAAAAAGCACATTTGCATCCTCTACTGTTATGCAAAGATTAAAAAATAGTCACTTTGTAGTAATAATAAAAGAAACAGAAATGCTGTCATGTAGGAAATGACAGTGGATGTTCAGTTAATGATAGATTTTGCCCAAAAAGTCTGTTTTTCCTCAGTTTTCTCAGTATTTAATATAACAACCATCACTTTAATGTGAGTTTTTATGAACATCTACATGATCAGTCAATTAATATAGGAAAATACCTGATTTTCACTGAAAAAAATGCAAAATACAGAGGATAATATGATTAAAAAAATGGTGATAAATCTCTAAGGAAAGGTTAAAGAGAGAGAAAATAGATCATTCGGGAACTGCTGGGTCTTTATGGGTTAAAATAAGAGCATGTGGAATTAATTAGAGCTGATGAGTTGAAGTTGGCCTGTCATGAAGCAACAACAGACACATAAAACGGGAAAAAAACCATTAAAAAACGCAGGCGTTTCCCAGTTCCATATGAAAGTGTGTTTCTGATAAAGCCAGAGATCACAACACGTCATTGTCTTATCTGAAGCAAGTATCCGCAGCTGCTTTTATTGAAAATGGATGTCTTTAATCAGCAAAGTTGGGATTTTTTTTTACATTTTTTCCAAAAGTTTGACATCAACCCTGGGGAGAAAGTCGGTTAATGTTTATGGCTATTGTTCGTTTAATAAAGGCTGATTGACAGGCACATCACGAACTCCATTTCTCCCAATCGGAGTGGGTAAATTATGCTAATTCCACCAGGAATGATGATGGGAATTAGAATGATGGATGATTCCCTCTTTCACCAACTGACCTTGGAGACAAAAGCGTTGAACCTTACGATATTTCACATCTTTTTTCTCCATCATCTTACTACGGCTAATGATTCCATCAATTTATAGACCAAAACTTCTTAACACTTAAAAAAAAAAAAGAAAAATAGTCAATAAAAGCCATGACTTATAGTTCTACTGCTTTATGGATAGTAGTATTCAGAGTAAAAATCCAATAAGTGGTGTAAAAAACACTCTCTATTACAAGTGAAAGTCCAAAATGCGGGATATAAAAAAATTAAAAATAAATAAATCAATAAAAGAAAAAAGAAAATAAATTTAAAAAATAAATTAATTAAAAATCAAATAAAAATGTAAAAACAATTTTAAAAAATTAAAAAAATTAAATTTAAAAAAATAATTTTAAAAAAATTAAAATAAAGAAATAAATGTAAAAAACAATAAAAAATAAAAAAAAGCAGGAGAAAAAGTACTTAACCCATAAAGACCCCGCTAGTGACTAAAAAGCCTCTACTGATCTAAAATGTTTAATACCAGCTGATCGCTAATCCTATCAATACATGTAAATAATTGCTGTAAAATACGTTTGTTCGTGTTTCATTTTAATACGGATATGACCTATTTGGATATTTAGAAGCTCCGTAGTTACCATGGAAACACCGTCATCTTCTACAATATTCCCCACCAAAACCCATTGAGTTTGATAAATAAGAGTGGATGGAATGGAGACACTTGTTTTGTCTATGTATTAATAAATAAAAATGAACGAGAACGAACAAAAAACCTATAAAATAATACATAATGTGGAAGGAATAAGCACCAAATTTAGTAAATAAATTTAAAAAAAAAGATAAACATAAGCAAACAAAATGAACAAAATCATCCAATGTGATCACTAAAACAAACAAAAATGAAAAACAAATCACAAAATACTAAGTAGGGTGAACAAAATAAGCACAAACTGAAGTAATTTTGAAGAAAAATATTAAAAAAGGGGTAACAAAATGAACAGGCAAACTAATTAATTGTAATATTTTTACATCAGTTATTACTACACTGTAAAAAAAAAAAAAATCTCTAATTAACAGAATTTTCACTGTTTATTTACAGATTTTTTCTGCATTTTTAGATACAGGAAAATATCACTGAAATGACAAAAACAGACTGTTGATTTTACATGTCAAATGTAAAATAACATGAAAAAATGTAAACTGAATAACCATAAAAAAATATATATATTTTTTTTTATTTTTCACAAAAAAACACCGTTAAAATACATCTGCAAATGTATCATAATTTCACAAATATTTATTTTCTATTCACGAGATAACTGTTAATTTAAAGTTAAATACTGTAAAATAAATAATAATAATAATAAACCAGATAAACTTACTGACAATTAACCGTTAAAGAAATGTTTTGTTCTGTAAGTTAACAAGACTTGTTGTTAATTAACAAATATCTTGTGTAATTACAACAAAAATGTTGAATAAATGTATTTTTGTGAATGTATAACATGTATAAGCACTGATAAAACTGCCAAATACAGTTTTTATCAGTGGACTTGGACAACTTAGTCTCATTGAAAATTATTTATATATATATATAATATATATATATAATTATATATATATCTATATATTTATAGGTAATTTGATTGTTTTATACATGTTAAATATCTTTGTTAAGCATTAAAAAGTCAAAAATATGCAATACGCAGTAAAGTTAGGGCAAAAACTGTATTTAATCATGAAAATTAATGTATTTTATGAGATGGTTATTTTCCGTTATTTTACAATATTTTTTTCAGCACCCTGCTGCAGGAATAATACGTTTTTTTACGGGGGGGGGGGGGAGTTTACAGTGTATCTTTGTTAAAAAAAAGTCAATTATTCTTCAGTTTTCTCTGTTTTGACATAATAACCCCCAACTTTACTCTGAGCTTTGTATGAACATCTACATGATCAGTGAATTAATGTGGCTGATGTGTCATTATATCTGACATTTACATGATTCACAGTGAAACATGTGCATGTAACTGCTGTTTGTGTTTGAGGTGGAGCTACTTAAATCCACTTTTATAAAACGGAACAACAGATAATTGTGAAGGATTGACGGGAGAAGAAAAAAGAATAAAACAATGATCTTATAACAAATGTGTTTTCAATTTTCTGGGAGTTTTTTCCCTGATCCTTGGATTTTTGGTGCGATAATGGATGATTTCAGCTTTTTACAAATGAAACCCATGTGAGATGTTTGGAGCGCATAAACTTTTGGTGGAGTTGTAACGTGTGAGCCGACTACACCCTGCAGAAAGTGGTGTTATTGTACATTTCTGCACATGTGCAAACCTAAATAGACATAAATGACAATATATGTGTACACTGACTTAGGAGAAACACTGATTCCACCCTAAAAGACCTAAACGGACACCAACGGTAACTCCAGAAGCTCTGGAGTTACCATGGAAACACTGTCATCTTCAACAACAGTGACTCACCAGTAAAAACCATGGAGTTGGATCAATGACAGTAGATGGAGACACTTGTTTTATTATGTATTAATAAATAAAATGAACAAAAACCAACAAAAACTTATAAAATAATACATAATGTGGAAGAAATAAGCACAAAATTTAGTAAAATAAAGAAAAATCGGATAACCATAAGTAGCAAAATGAACAAAATACCCAAGTGATCAATAGAACAACAAAAATGAAAATAAATCAACAAAATAATAATAATGGCCACTATGGCCACAAAGCATCTACTGATCTAAACTGTTTAATAACTTCTAATCCACTAATCCTATCCATACATGTAAATAGTTACAATAAAATACAGTTATTCATCTTTTCATGCTCCTCAGATATGACCCATTTGGTGTTCAGAGGCACTGTAGTTACCATGGAAACACCATCATCTTCTACAACATTAATTCACCATGTAATTTAGCAAATGACAGTAGCTGAAGACACTTTTTGATAAAAAAAAAAAAAAAAAGTGACTTTTTCTGAGCTTTTTACTGTTTCTATATAATAAACTTTGAATTTACTCTGAGCTTTTTTTGGATATCAACATGAAAATGTAAATTAATTGTAGGAAAACACCTGATTTTCGCTGAAAAATCCAAAATGCAGAGGATAACATTATAATAAATGGTGATAAATCATTTAGGAAAGGTTAAATGTTGAGGGAAATTCATTTGGAAGGCATCACAAAAATATTTCTAGGTCATCAAGGGTTAATATTCCACTCTAAATCAATAATTAAGTAAAAAATGCATTATTTGTGTTTGACAGTAGTGGTAAAGTACCAGAATACTCAGTTCAGTTCAGTAGAAACAGTTACAGACTGAATTATCTGAAGGAAAAAAAGATAGTTATCACAGGTTTAATCTTTATATCCATAGTTTCTATGAATGGGAAGAAAAAAAAATTCAGATGCACAAATCTGTTTTCAGTTTGACATATTTTCTGTAGACTTATTGGATTATTTCAACTTTTATTGAAATAAACCCATGGGAAAAAACTATTTGTTGAACTGTTTTAACAATAAATAGACCTAAAGTGTGAGCCAACCTTTTATAAGACATAAGAAAAAGGATCAGATGCACAAATCTGTTTTCAATATTTGTTTTTTTTTTTCCCTGATCTTTGATTTTTGGTGAGATAATAGATGATTTCAACGTTTATATGAAATGAAACCATGTGAGAAGTTTAGAGGGAAAAAAATAATTCTATTAGTTAAGTTTGTTTGTTGTTTCCAGAATCAGCTGGTTTTCATCAGCATTATTTTCTGTTGCAAATGAGGCCTTTACCTCAAAGTATCCAGGATTAAATAAAGGTTATATACTAGTGGAGATGTTAAGAAGAGTGAGCCAACTGCACAGCACAGGAAAAAATACAATGACAGCAAAAAAGATCCATTTTACATTGTGTAAACAGACATATGCACCTAAACATGAATATTGAGCAAAGGCAAAAAAAGAAATGAAACAGAGATAAACACATGAAATGTGCATATTTATTTCCAAAAAAGCTTGGAAACACTAATTTAATCTTTATATTAAGACAAATCTGAAGGTTTATCTCATGATTAATAGAGGAGGAAAGAAAAACAATGATGTGATGCACAAATCTGTTTTCATGTTTGGGTTTTTTCCCTGATCTTTGATTTTTGGTGAAATAATGAATAATTTTAACATTTATATGAAATGAAACCATGTGAGAAGTTTAGAGGAAAAAAATAATTATATAGTTAAGTTTGTTTGTTGTTTCCAGAATCAGCTGTTTTTCATCAGCATTATTTTCTGTTGCAAATATCTCAATTATTATTATATTATTATCATTATTATTATTATAAATTACCTCAAAGTTTCCAGGATTAAATAAAGGTTTTATATTGGTGGAGATGTGAAGAAGAGTGAGCCAACGACAGGAAAAATACAATTACAGCAAAAAAAAAAAAAAAAAAAAAGATTCCAATGTACATTTTCTAAATATACATATGTTCCTAAATATGTTTAAATAAATAAAGTCATGAACCAGGTGAAAACCCAGTGCAGTGTCCTTGTCTAAATAAATAAATAAAATAAAATGATACAATATATGAAATATACATATATTATTTCCAAAGAAGCTTGGAAAACACAAATTAAATTTTTATATTAAGATAAATCTAAAGGTTCATCCCATGATTAACTCTTTCAGTGCCACGGGCCGATCAGATCGGCTTTGGAGAACACGCCATATTTGTGTACAAACAAACCATCCACCCCCATTTCTTTCTCACATTTCGATGACGTTCTTTCAAATCTTCTTGCAAATTACAATCAATAATGAATCGGCTGCGTCCGGTGCATTTTGAATCTAAGTAGCAATCGGTCGGATGTTACCGAGCGGTTTTGACCAAGGAAGAGCTCGCTTTCGTTTTCTGCTTGGGAAATTTTATGAATGAATTTATGAATGAAATCATATGCAAATTAGATGGCCATTTTGTAGTAATATCGTAAACACAGCGATCTGTCAAAACAGTCCAATCTGCTAGAAAATGAGTTCTGATGACGATTCAGACTTCGATTATAAAAACGACGCGAAATACTGAAAAAACGGCCAAATTCTGTGGTACTTTTAAGGCTTATTAGCCCCTTAACTGTTCTGGCACCGAAAGAGTTAATGAAGGAGGAAAGAAAAACAATGATGTGATGCACAAATCTGTTTTCAGTTTGGACTGTTCTCTTGAGCTTTGACTTTTGGTGAAATAATAATGGATGATTTCAACGTTTACTGTAATGAAGCCAAGTGAGAAGATTTACCCATAAGAACACAATGTGACTTTCGTGTCAGTTCCCAAATAAATTTTTCTCTCTATTTAACCTTTCTTAAGAGATTTATCACCATTTATTGTAATATCATAGTCTGAATTTTGCTTTTTTTTCCAGTGAAAATCATCTGTTTTCCTATGTATTATTTACCGATCATGGAATGTTCATAAAAGCTCAGAGTAAAGTCAAAGGTCATTATATAAAACAGAAAAAAAAAACTAGAAAAGCACTCGGAGAGCACAGACCTCCACCATGGCAGATCAATGCAGATCCAAAACTTATGGACCAGGTAAAACACAACAATATGGGTGCACAACATATTATTAGCTTCATAGCATAATTGCCTAAGTCCTACACTATATGGACAAAAGTATGTGGACACATTGAATTCAGGTGTTTCTTTTCTAACAAGGGTCTGAGATACAAAACAAAAATGGCAAATGAATTAATTATAATTTTATATTGGAATAAATACACTGAGTTACAAAAAAAATGTTTTTTGCAAGTTGTCTAGGTTTTTTCAACTGAATTCGGACCATTTTGCACGCTAAATCATAAAAGGACATCTGTTTTTTCTCAATCAGGTCAGGTTTTTTTTGCTAATTTGATTTTGAAAAATTTGATCTTCTCACAAAATTGATTACATTTTTGTGACTTCATCAGTTGATTTTTTATATAGTTCTCACCCAAAATAGGTTTTAAGAGAAAAAAAAAAAAAGATTTTCTAACAGGATGTATTTATTAAGTGTTACAAACTGTAGCAGAATACGTCAGGCTTATTTTTGCAAGATCTTCTAGTCGAAGCCATTTTATTCACCTGTAATATTAAAAAAACATTAAGCATAAATTGGCAAAAGTAAATCTTCAGAACTTGTTTATTGCAAGAAATATGAAAGAATTTTGTATCATATGATGTGGAAAATGCCCATAAATGTAAGCAAAAATGTTTAAAAGCCAATATGTAGCATAGTTCAGAAAGTTGACCTGATTGAGCAAAATTAATGTGATTTTTAGATTCAGCACACCAGAATTATCCTAAATCAGCTCAAAAAACTTAAACAATAAATTTTTGTTGTTGACCAGTGATATCATTACATTGGTTTGTTTGGTTTAAATTGATATCATTGCTTCCAAAATGCCTCAGAGATGGTTTTTATTTAATTTCTCTCAACATTGATTTTGGTTTTTTTTTATCCATTACTGTGATTTTAAATGTTCTACAACTAAAATTCTAAAATATTTTTCATCCTCTGATTGTAAATACTAATTTTCTACCACAACTAACCATCTACTTTCTTCACATCTCACTTTAAACCTTAAGGAAATATTGATGTTTATAACCTATATGGACAAAAATATTGGGACACATCATGTCTACAGCTGTAAGATGTCCTGTTCATGATGTTTTGAGATAAAAACATCAATATTAATAACACTGGGTTACAAAAAAAAAAAATGTTTTTTGCAAGTTGTCTAGGTTTTTTCAACTGAATTAGAACCATTTTGCACCGCTAAATCCAAAAATGACATCTGTTTTTCTCAATCAGATCAGGTTTTTTTGCTAATTTGATTTTGAAAAATTTGATCTTCTCACAAAATATAATAATTAATACCAAAAATAAGATTGGTAAGCACATTTTATGAAACTTGTGACTTGATTCCTGTTAGGTACAATGGTGTATTCACTGCAGATGTAGCAGAATACGTCAGGCTTATTTTTGCAACATCTTCTAGTTGAAGCCATTTCATTCACCTTTAATATTAAAAAAACCATTAATCATAAACTGTCTATAGTAAAATCTTCAGAAGTTGTTTATTGCAAGAAATATGAAAGAATTTTTGTATCATATGATGTGAAAATGCCCATAAATGTAAGCAAAAATGTTAAAAAGCCAATATGTAGCATAGTTCAGAACGTTGACCTGACTGAGCAAAATTAATGTGATTTTTGGATTCAGCACACCAAAATTATCCTAAATCAGCTCAAAAAACTTAAACAATAAATTTGTTGTTGACCAGTGTAATGAAAGTGATATTATTATAATATTAAACTATATTATGACATTTGTTATTGTTGTTTTGTATCCTAGACCCCTGTTAGAAAACAAACACCTGAATTCAACATGTCCCAATACTTTTGTCAATATAGTGTATGACTTAGGCAGTTATGCTATATGAGGCTAACGATATGTAGAAATGTTAATATGAAACAGATTTTTTATTGACTTTATGCATATCTGCAGTTTTCAGACACACAGATGTATCAGAAAACACTGATTTACTCTTCTACAGTGTGTTGTCTTTTAAAAGTTGTTGAATCTGTCACACAATTAGCAAAGTAAACATGATGATATTTGGTTTTCAGATGTAATGCAGTGGAATTGAGTTAACTGCAGCCCCGTCCTCACCTATTAATCTTCTAATCCTGGCCTCGTTACTTTACACTCCAGTCGTGCGCAGGGTTCAGACAAATAACAGCACAAAGGTGAAAAGTGCCTGGTAATTTTGGCTGGACTCCACAGTAAACATCTGACCCAGTTGGGGAACACTATGTCAACACCCCGAGGGGTTAATCACACCAGGAAACACAGAAACCTCCAGGTGACGTCATGGTAACGGGAGCCGGAAAGAGGGTCTCCTTGAATTAAACCAAGAGAGGTAGCAGTGTGTCTGAATTCACAGGTATCGGCTGGATTTAAAGGGAAAATGTGTGTTTTTGGGGCATGTGGAGTGAGAATGGAGCTGTTTTAATCCTTTATTGGGCAAGTGACTATTTTTGGTCATTTCCACACATATTACAAGACAGTAGTCGCTTTCCATTGACCCTCAAATTGCGCCAATATAACTTGCACATAAAAATTTACCTAATGGAAAAAACGACAATTTTGCCAAAATTCTCATTTTAAAAGTTTTTACACTGTCAAGAAGAGGTGGTTTTTCGGGCGTAGCGCAATTGGTATATCACGCAAAACTGCAATGGAAAGACCTTTTTCTGGAACTAGAGTCACTTGAATTAAAAAAAACAATGTTGACAGAAGTTGCAACAAGCAAAGAAGAGTTTTTTAACTCTTTCAGTGCCATGGGCCGATTAAATCGGCTTTACGAATACGACCTTTGAAGTGCCGCGGGCCGATCAGATCGGCTTTGGAGAACACGCCGGATGTTACCGAGCGGTTTCCTGCAGGATTCTTCAAATATTATAAAAACGACGCGAAATACTGAAAAATTCTGTGGCACTTTTAAGGCTTTTAAGGCTTATTAGCCCCTTAACTGTCTGGCACCGAAAGAGTTAAAAAACATGGACACACGAGGAAATCGAATCTTTTTTTTGTTTAGTACAGGATAGACAGCTATTATATAATAATAATAATGAATATATCTGTAAATCAACACAATATTTATGTTCGTCGCCCGGTTTATGGAATGACTTCTCGTGTCATCTCGCGATAATAAGTAAACAAATCATCGCATTTGTAATTTAATGGAAAAAAAAACGGCTTAACGCACATCTGTTTTTTCAACATTTAGTAAATATTGGTAAAGTTTTGCACAGATGTCCAATGGAAAAGTGACAGCAGTAGTTCCAGTGAGTCAACAATGGCATGTGGAGTGAGAATGGAGCTGTTTTAAATCTTTATCGGGCAAGTGACTATTTTTGGTCATTTCCACACATATTACAAGACAGTAGTCACTTTCCATTGACCCTCAAATTGCGCCAATATAACTTGCACATAAAAATTTACCTAATTGGAAAAAACGACAATTTTGCCAAAATTCTCATTTTAAAAGTTTTTACGCTGTCAAGAAGAGGTGGTTTTTCAGGCGTAGCGCAAATGGTATATCACGCAAAACTGCAATGGAAAGACCTTTTTCTGGAACTAGAGTCACTTGAATTAAAAAAAACGATGTTGACAGAAGTTGCAACAAGCAAAGAAGAAGAGTTTTTTAAAAAAACATGGACACACGAGGAAATCGAATAATTTTTTAAAAATTTAGTACAGGATAGAGAGCTATTATATAATAATAAGGAATATATCTGTAAATCAACATGATATTTATGTTTGTCGCCATGTTTATGGAATGACTTCTCGTGTCATCTCGCGATAATAAGTAAACAAATTGCATTTGTAATTTAATGAAAAAAAAACAGCTTAACGCACGTCTGTTTTTTCAACATTTAGTAAATATTGGTAAAGTTTTGCGCAGATGTCCAATGGAAAAGTGACAGCAGTAGTTCCAGTGAGTCAACAATGGCATGTGGAGTGAGAATGGAGCTGTTTTAAACCTTTATCGGGTAAGTGACTATTTTTGGTCCTTTCCACACATATTACAAGACAGTAGTCACTTTCCATTGACCCTCAAATTGCGCAAATATAACTTGCACATAAAATTTACCTAATGGAAAAACGACAATTTCGCCAAAATTCTCATTTTAAAAGTTTTTGCGCTGTCAAGAAGAGGTGGTTTTTCAGGCGTAGCGCAATTGGTATATCACGCAAAACTGCAATGGAAAGACCTTTTTCCTGTTACAAACAGGGGGCGGGGCTACAAAACTATTCTCAAATACTTATCAAATTATGACCTGGAATAAAAACCTGAAACACAGAACATGCTATTACATGTTCCTTTCATATTACATGTTTTTCTTGCATTTTTTAGATGTACTTCTTTGATATATATATATATATATAAGTCTCCATACATAGGAGACATCATACATTCCATACATATATGGTTCTAACATGTATTTCTTTATATTTCAGAGAACCCAAAGAATGCATTTGAATAAAGAGCAACAAATTTAAATCATCCTGATGGACGGTTCAGTAAGCAGTCGTATGGTTGCAAGCGCATTTAGCAGAAAACATGGGACGAGTATCACACACGACACTGTGGCAAAACTTATTGTCAAGTTCAAAAAAACAGAAGTGTTGTGGATCAATTTGTTCCCGACAAAATGGCAGTCATATAGAGCATATTATATAAATAAAAATTGGTTTATGTCAAGAAACGTTTATTTTTCCTATGTATGGAGACTTATGGGACACCCTGTATATCTATATCTATATATCTATATATTTATCTATCTATCTATCTATCTCTATCTCTCGCTCTCTCTCTATATATATATATATATTTTTTTTTTTTTTTTTTTTTTTGGGGGGGGGGGGGGGGGGGGGGGGGGGGGGTTAATGGATAAAGAACCAAATATGGTAACTTCATTCACCTTGATTTTCTACATGACAATAATTTTTTTTTTTTTTCATTTCCCAAAAATATCTTACGTTCTGCAATACCACACTCAGGTTGATATTTTGGAGTGTCCTATAAAGGGTTAACCCTGGGCTCCCTCTACTGGTAAATGGTCTCTTTATAGTTTTCTGCTTCTGCGTCTCTACCCCCCAACCTTCAGCTCATTTACTGTCACACCAGCCTGATGTCAGCACATAATTACTCTATGGGAAATGAATGGTCCTGCAGCAAAAAACTCCCCTCTGCTCAGCGGGAGGTTAATGTTGTCCGAGGAGCCGGTGCCGTTACGCCCCCAGCGGGTGACACCGTTACGCCTCCTGCGGCGGGGGCCGAACCGGCAGGCGGCCTGGCACGACGCCCGTCTGCCGCCGCCGCAACAAAGGTCAGAGTCTGCGAGCCTCTGGAGCAGAGCTTTGTGAAAGCTTGTTAATATGGTCCTGGTGATGGATTTCATTCTCAGCGCTCTGGAAGTCTCGCTCTGTCATGGGAAGCACATGTCTGGCAAAAACTCAAAGTCCAAAAAACCGCAAAAACAAAACCTCAAGCCACAAGCTGCAGAGACGGAGACAGAAAAGTGGGGAGACAGCTGCTTTATCACCATGAACCACATGTAACGGTACATTATACGATGGGAAGCATGTCATTCAGGAAAACAAACGCCTTTAAAGGTCACACGGATTACAGGTTATGAGAACGCAGACTGACATCAGCGTCTGACGAACTGAAATGACAATAAAACACTGTATTTATTAACGGAAAAAGACCGATACCTGATGACAAGTTTAAGTCCTTGGCCTAGAAGATTGGGGAATATACTAGTGAGTAGGGATGGGAATCGTTAAGAATTTAATGATTCTGATTCCATTATCGATATTGCTTATTGATCCGATTCCTTATTGATTCTCTATCGATTCTCATTGGGTGAGGGAATAAAAAAGTACAAACAGGTGTGTGTGCATTAACTGTCTTTTATATTTCCATCTTTGCACAGAAAATATAACATATACAGTATGTTCAAATAATAATAACAGATGACACGGGGGGGGGGGGGGGGGGGGGGGGGTGGGGGGGGCATACAGTGAAAGTGAACTACAGACACTTTACTAATTCCTCTATTGACGCATTTCTACTACGTGGTACCAGTTCCAACTCGGCTCATCTCCCATTGTTGTGCACCTCATTTCCTTTCCCCTACCTTCGGAAACTTGAATTTGAGGAGTTACAACGTTTGTTGCCCACATCGGAACCGGCCCGGCATTCACTCGGCCGCTACATTCACAAGACTCCGCTAAGTAGCGAATCAAGTATGTGACACTCCTGTAAATGAATCCCATGCTGTGGACAAATTTTTGAGGATATTAGAGGGATTCCACCCTTTTGAAGACATGGAAGCTTTGACAGTGTTCCAAGTAAGTGGACCTGGTGTCGTCTTTTTAGACCGTTTCTGCCTCAACGCCATGTTGGCTACGTTCTGACCAAAACAATGCAGCGTATGTGTAATGTCATCACGCATGCACAACGAAGGCGGAATCGATAAGCAGAATCGTTAAGCAGGCAGGCAAACGACTCCAAGGAATCGAGCTACTGGGAACCGGTTCTCAAAAAAAAAGAAGCCTCCAGCCATTAAACAGAATAAAGATGACGAAGTCCGTTCTGAGCCACTGCAGAAACATGGGAATGTTTCTGTTCCATTCATTATTTCAGAGCAGATTCAGCTCTTTCCTGCTGAAATGTCATATTTATTTCCTTTCTAATATCAATATTGATACCAGTCAAGTGTTGCATGACTGCGGTACTTAACCCTTTCATGTACGAATTATGAGAACCTTAATCAAAATTTTTCCTGAGTGTTTTTCCTCTTTAGACATGAAAAAAAAAAACAATGCGATTAAAAATTTTCTTCTGAAAAATAAATAATAATAATTTAAAAAAATAACAATAATAATTTTAAAAAAAATTTGAAAATACATAAAAAAAATAATAAAGAAAAAACAAATCTTACGAACCTGTTTTTCATGAAGTTGCAAAAATATCCACTCAGCTGGACACCACACGTTTAATTTTTGACGCACAGAAATATGTATTTACTGATAAATTGTGTGAAAGCTATGGGGAGGCCTTGTGATTCTGGGGCTTTATGCTCAGGAGAGATCTTCATAATATTACCAGTTCATGTCAGAAAAGATATGTAGTGTCTTAAAACTTTAATAAAGGTATGTGTATATCCATGAATATACAAGAGAACAGCTGTAGAATAGCTGTCCACTGTAGTGACCAGTGTGCATGAAAGGGTTAAATAATCAGGTTACAACTCAAAATTGTACTTTGGTATCACTAAATTAATCTGAATCAATCAATTAATACTGACTCTAATCGATATTGAATCGAATCGTGATTAATCGATTCAGAACCTTATGCATCGAAATCGAATTGATTATGGACATTGGCCATGATACCCAGCCCTATTTGCAGATGTAAACATTTTCATTGTTTAATTTTACTTTGTTCACTCTAAAACATTGAGAAAATTTGGAGTTGACATTATTTATATATTATTATGTTATTATTTTAATGGTTCGGCCCACTTCAGATCAAATTTAGCTGAATGTGGCCCGTGAACTACAATGAGTTTGACACCCTGCTCTACGTTCTTGGTATTGAGCTTCACACTAAGTTAATTCATCGGTGGTTTTAGTAGTCCTGTGTGTGTCCATGTACCAGACTGCCCCCTGCTGGTGAAAGTCTGTAATCTAAATACTACACAGAACCCCTTAAACCCTCTGGTTTTTTCTGACAGCCTGCCTCCCTTGGAAACGCATCCCTGCCTGTGGATGATCATTTTGACAGAATCAGACAAAAGAACTGCCATCATTTGGGCCAATTTGTTAGAAACTCACCCAGGTAGGAGGCGACCTGTCTGCATCTTGTTAACGTTTCTGACTGGGTGGATGAAACACGCTGCGTCTCATCCCCTCTTGTTCCAGAATAGGTAGATGAAACCTGTATGCCGGGCTGGAAGATGGATTAGCTGAAGGCTTATTATTGTGGGTTTAAAATCTCAGCGGAAGACCGAGGCGGATTCTTTGTATGTAATCTACTCTAACTGGAACATATTTGTTGCACTGAGCTACAGGACTTGGGTTTTCTCCTGAAACATATGCAGTTTTATGATTAATGTGCATGCAGGGAGGGACCGTAGACTGTAGAGATGCTGCTTTTACATACAAAGACTGAATATGATTAAGTTGAGAATGTGAATTTCTTTCTAAATTCCCAACATCCAAGTCTTAATTTCAGTGCTATTATTATTGCAAAATGTGCGACGCGTGCCACAAACGTGCATGTGATTACATATTTATCGAGCTCATTCCCTGACTTTTTAATTCTTCTCTTTTCACACTGTGTGAAAGACAGCTCCTCTGTGGGGGATAATCACTGTAAAGTTGGCGTCTTACACCTGGGGTGATGTGCAAAAAAAAAAAAAAAAAAAAAGTTTTGCTCCAAATATTGCTACTGAGCACATCCCATAGAGACAAGTCCTCCTTTAGCTCTGTGGAGTTTTGATCCTTATTTTTGGATTCGCTGTGTTCAGACTGTTTCTGCCCTGTCTGCCCCAACCAGCAGACAATATTAACAATCAGATGGAGACACAACAGAAGATCCAACCAAAAAGCAGCTATTAAGGCTACGTTCAGACAGCAGGTTTTAACCCTTAGTGGTCTGAGCCTATTTTGGTCATTTCTGAGTACTTTTGCCTTCAAATACTATATAAAGCAGGGGTCTCAAACATGCGGCTCGGGGGCCAAATGTGGCCCTCCAAAGGTTCCAATGCGGCCCTTGGGATGAATTTTCAAAGTCCAAAGTGCAAGTGCTGTGGAACTCATTTTAGTTTAGGTTCCACATTACAGACCAATATGATCTACAGTATAATCCTCCAAAAAATAATGACTCCATATTTTCTTCTTGTTTTGATGTGAGAAAAATAATCTTACATTATGCCTCTAAATAGTACAAACTTCACTTTTTTTTTTCTTTGTTTTAGTGCAAAAAATAACATTAAATTATGGAAATATTTACATTTACAAACTATCCTGTAACAATAAATGTGAATAACCTGAACAAATATGAACAACCTGAAATGTCTAAAAAAAATTAAGCACAATTTTAACCCTTTTCTGCCTGTTACTAAGTGTTTAGTGTCTTTGTAGATCTGATCCATAATGCACATGTAGAAATGATAAGCTGAGCCATAATATTGTTAAAATTGCTTTCAATTTTCTTAAGTTTTTTTTTATTTCAATTTCAGTTTTGTCAGGTTTTTTTTGTTTGTTTGTTTGTTTTTTGATAGTTTATAAGTTTAAGTCTTTTCATAATTTAATTGGCTTTTTTTTTTACACTAAAACAAAGACAAAAAATTGGAGTTGTCATTATTAATAGGTTATTACGTTATTATTTTACTGGTCTGGCCCACTGGAGATCAAATTGGGCTGAATGTGGCCCCTGAAAGAAAATGAGTTTGAGACCCCTGATATAAAGAAATTTTTACTATACCCATGTTTGGTATCTTTTTTTTCACTTCATCTATTTCATCTGTCTATTATTTTTTCGCTTTAACCTACTATATCAACACAAAAGGACAAAAAAAACAGAAAAATACAAAATCCAACTTGAAAAATTTATATAATTTATTGCAAAAATAACACATAGATGGTTAACGAACCTTTGCAAAGACTTTAAAAGTGAATATTGGTTACAAGTATTAGGTATATAAAATCAAAATTGTAATAAATGAAAACTATACTCAAATATTTGACATAAAGGCATATCTTTTACATCGGCATTTTCTCCATTTTTTTTCATTCGCATTCAATTATGTAAAAGTCAGATATATGTGACCTGGCTGTTCAAACTGAAGTCGCATTGCAAAATATCAGATACATTTCAGATTTAGGATCACATATGAAAGTGGCCTGGGTCAGATTTGAAAAAAATCGGATTTGTGCTGTTCAAACTGTCTTTAACAGATCAGATACAGGTCACATATGGGTAAAAAAATCAGATTTGGGCCACATTTACCTGCAATCGGAACATAGCCTTAGATCAGGGGTGTCCAATCCTGGTCCTCGAGATCTACTATCCTGCATGTTTTAGATGGGTCCCTCTTCCAACACACCTGATGTTCATTATCAGGCTTCTGCAGAGCTTGATGATCGGCTTATCATTTGAATCAGGTGTGTTGGAAGAGGGATACATCTCAAACATGCAAGATAGTAGCTCTTGAGGACCAGGATTGGACACAAAACTGCAATATCAGTATTAAATGCAGCTTGTATTCATCAAAATGTGAATTCTAATGCAAGTTAATTTGGCATAAGTATGTGTTATGTTGCGTTTATGAACCTCCAACTCAAGACAATGTTCTATTATTACGTGCCAGACAAAAAGGTTTCGGAGTCTGAATGAAATGACCTGAAACAAAACCCCGAAGAAACGCTCCAACTGCTCGCTAACATGTTAATTCTATCAAAGTGCCAAAGATAGACCAATTAATTTTTACTTGCATCAATAGGACACTTCCTCTCAACCGGAATCACTGACTTTGAGGGACAATAGTAGCTCTGAAAATATATCTCCAGTTTGATCTTCGGTGTTCCAGACTTGTTTATTTATCTGGGTCTGTGCTTCCCTAAATGGGTCACAAAGATGTTTTTTTGGGTCGCCAATTGTCAGAGTAAAATGTGAATTGATTTTTGGAATTAGGTGCAAGAGGTAAAAAAAAAAATGCAACAGGGTGGAAATGATGAAGAGGCAACAACAAAACTAATGTAAAAAATGTTCAGAGATTGTTGGGTCCTGAGGTCACGAAATTGTTATTTTGAGGTTTGAGTTGGAAAAGTTTCGGAACCATTAATACAAGCTATTTATTACTTTGATTTAAATATTTTAAAGTAAATCATCTACTGGTTTTTTACTGCTATGAACTGTCATTAGTCGCTTTTCCATTGGACATCCGCGCAAAACTTTACAGATATTTACTAAATGTTGAAAAAAATGGAAGTGCATAATGTCGCTTTTTCCATTAAATCACAAATGCGATGATTTGTTTATTTATTAGCACGAAATGACACGAGAAGTCACGTGATAAACATGACAACAAACGTAAATATAGTGTTGATTCACAGATATATTCATTATTATTATATATTACCCCTCTATGCCGTACTAAAATAAAAAATGATTAGTTTCCTGGTGTGTCCACACATACTGCACCAAGTTTCTCTTAAAACTCTTCTTCTTCTCTTGTTGTAACGTCCGTCAACATCCATTTTTTTATTCACGTGACTCTATTTGCAAAAAAAAATGTCTTTCCATTACAGTTTTGCATGATATACCATTTGCACTATGCCCGAAAAACCACCTCTTGCCAGCGCAAAAAACTTTCAATCCATAAACGAGAGTTTTGGCAAAATTGTTGTTTTTCCATTAGGTTAATTTTTATGCGCAAGTTATAGTCACGCAATTTGATGGTCAATGGAAAAGTGACCATTGTTCTACCAGCCTAAAACCAAATGTAGTATTAATATTCCAAACTCTCAACACAGAACCAGCACACACTTAGAACCAAAAGCACCAATGAATCAACACTATGTACAGTATCTACAACTGAACAAGAAAGGCACTCAGAGAGCGCAGACCTCTGCCAAGAAAGATCTACCCCCCCCCCCCCCCCCCCCCCCCCGATCACCACCAAATTTTAATCATTTCTTCCTTGTGCCAGTATCAACATTTCCTAAAAATTTCATGAAAATCCGTCCTTAACTTTTTGAGTTATCCTGCTAACAAACAAACAAACAAACACGCACGCACGGGAGGCAGATCTGTCCTGACGGAGGTCTGCACTCTCCGAGAGCTTTTCTCGTAATCATTTTAATTATTTTTGACTGAACTCTTGTCTTGTCAAATTTGGGTTTTAAAATGGACCACAATCTTAAACTCGACCAACAAATTAGTGGTGTGGTCAAGTCCAGTTTCTTTCACTTAAGACAGCTTGCAAAAGTAAAATCAGTTCTGCCCAGGGATCTGTTTGAAACTGTGATCCATGCTTTTGTAACCACTAGACTTGACTATTGTAATGCACTTTATGCCGGGCTGAGTGAAAATGCACTTTCCCGACTGCAGCTGGTCCAAAATGCTGCAGCTCGGCTTTTAACAGGGACACGGAAACATCAACATATTTCACCTGTTTTAGCTTCACTCCATTGGTTACCAGTGCGTTTTAGAGTTGATTTTAAAATTCTTTTATTTGTTTTTAAATGTTTGAATGGCCTTGCCCCCTCCTGACCTGATCCACCCCAACCCCCCCCCCCCCCCCCCCCCCCCCCCCGTGCTCTCAGGTCAGCAGATCAGCTGCAGCTTGTGGTTCCAAAAACTAAAAAGAAGCTTCATGGGGACCGTGCCTTTTCTGTTGTCGCCCCAAAGTTGTGGAACCAGTTGCCCTTAGTTGTTAGACAGTCTCAGTCTGTACCTGTCTTTAAATCACGTCTAAAAACGCACTTTTTCTCATTAGCTTTTAATCAGTGAGTGACATGTCTGGTTTTTTTTGCTTTTTGTTTTTTTTTATACTGTTTTAAACAGATTTTAATGTGTCTTTGTTTTTATGATGGTTGTATTTTGTTGTTCTTAGCCCGCTTTACACCCTGTGTTATCACTAGTTTTATTTACTTATTTAATCCCTTGTTTTAGGTTTGGTGTATGGCACTTTGGCCAGCTGTAAAGTTCTTAAAGTGCGTTATAAATAAAGTCGGTATGGTATGGTAACTCTTTTAGAGTCTCCACCGTAACTCTACTTTAGTTTTAGTTTTCCTCTCTTGTAGCTTTTATCATTTTGTCACTTTCACTTACTCTAAAAGTTGTTTCTTCATGGTTCTCACCTCATATGGTCCCTCTCTAACTCTTAGGTCCAAGGTGCTGTGGTGACTCACAACTCCCTCTAGTGGTCACATAAATCCCCTGGCCCATCAGTGTAAATAAATTCAGTTCATATCTGTACAATCCAGTACATTGGCATCTATGGCAGAACTTCACAACTCTTTATTCTAAACACTATACTGATCATTTTGGGTCATTCTTCAGATATTTGAAAGTAGAAAAACTACATAAATCCCCTTTAAGGAACGCTTCACTGAATCCTGGATTGATAACATTGGTCAACAACTAATTTATTGTTTAAGTTTTTTGAGCTGATTTCGGATAATTTTGGTGTGCTGAATCCAAAAATCACATTAATTTTGCTCAATCAGGTCAACTTTCTGAACTATGCTACATATTGGCTGTTTAACATTTTTGCTTACATTTATGGGCATTTTCACATCATATGATACAAAATTCTTTCATATTTCTTGCAATAAACGAGTTCTGAAGATTTTACTTTTGCCAATTTATGATTAATGGTTTTTTTAAAATTACAGGTGAATGAAATGGCTTCGACTAGAAGATCTTGCAAAAATAAGCTTGACGTATTCTGCTACATCTGCGCTGAATACACCATTGTACCTAACAGGAATCAAGTCACAAGTTTCATAAAGTGTGCTTACCAATCTTATTTTGGTATTAATTATTATATTTTGTGAGAAGATCAAATTTTTCAAAATCAAATTAGCAAAAAAAACCTGACCTGATTGAGAAAAACCAGATGTCATTTTTGGATTTAGCAGCGCAAAATGGTCCTAATTCAGTTGAAAAAACCTAGACAACTTGCAAAAAAACATTTTTTTTGTAACCCAGTGTAATAGGTGTGAGTCAAAGTAACAAATGATGTGATATGAAACTATCATGATGTAATGCCTGAGATAACAATGGTATCAAGATGGAGGCATTGTGACGACTGAAGGAAACGATGCACGCAACATTATATCCAGTCTAAACTGGTGCCAATAATTACACACTGACTGTAACATGTCCCAGATTTTAATAAAAATGTTGAAATTTGGCATCAGTGCCTGGATAACACATCACAGGAGGATGTAATATGATATATTCTGTACTCTGTAGCGCCCTAGATATTAGATATGCAGCGAAAAGAGATTAGATTTATTCATCATATGGATTGCATATGTTCATACATGTCAGATAATTGGGCTTGAGTGAAACAAGTTATTTCAGGATTTAAATACATACAGACATAGAAAACGCAACATAGACGACAAAGATAACAGAGGTTTTAATGCTGAATCAAAATACAGAAATTGAACATAAACTGAGTCCATATTTAACAGAATGGAACCAAAGTAAAAGGTGTGGATTTGTGGTTTTCAACTGTTCTTTATGGTCAGAACAAACAGCACCACATTTTTCAAATCTATGTATGTAGAACACTCAAAACGATTGCAATGATAAAATCTGAATGAAGGAAATTATGCTAAAAAATAAAATACTGAAACATTTGTGGGTGTTTTAATTCGAGATGTGAACAAAATAAACCCTAAAGAGAAAAAACGTATATTGCAGTAAATTTAATTATCACCATGTACCATGTATATTTCGATAAAAACAAAGATAAATGTTATTTTATTTTCCAGCCCTAATTGGAGTAGATTTGGGTTTAATTAGGTAAAAAAAAAAAACTGAGTTCTAGTTGATTTATTTAGTGCATTTTCTGTGTAAAAATTGCAGTTATTTTAGGTTTAGAAGTGCTAATCAAATTGTCGCTTTTTACAGGAAATGAACATAACCTAAGTTCTTATTTAACAGAATGAAACCAAAGTAAAAGGTGTGGGTGAAAAAGCGAAAAAAAAAAAATTTGTCATCGGTGTCGTGGTAAAACATTACAGGAGGATTTAATATGATGTATGCAGCGAATAGAAGAAGAAGAAGAGACGCTATCATTTCAGCATCAAACTCCATTCTTTTCATTTACAGCCGAGTCCAGTGGAAAAAACAACAGTGATTCCAGCTTTAATCACTTTCACCGACTATAAAAGTTGTTTCTGAGTGGTTTTCATTCCATCTGGTCACTTTCTAACACTTTGGTCAAATGCCTGTAGTGACTCACTACTCCCTCTAGTGGTCACTAAAAAAATTCAGTTCATATCTGTATAGTCCAATACATTAGCATCTATGGCTTTATTCTAAACACTGTAATGATAATTTTAGGTCGTTTTTTAACATTTAAAAGTAGGAATAGAACAGAATAGAACAGAATAGAATAGAACAGAAGGGGACGCGATGGGAATAGAATAGAATAGAATAGAATAGAAGGGGACGCGATGGGAATAGAATAGAATAGAACAGAATAGAAGGGGACGGAATAGAATAGAATAGAATAGAATAGAATAGAATAGAATAGAATAGAATAGAATAGAATAGAATAGAAGGGGACGCGATGGGAATAGAATAGAATAGAATAGAATAGAATAGAATAGAATAGAATAGAATAGAAGGGGATGAGACGGGAATAGAATAGAATAGAATAGAATAGAATAGAGTAGAGTAGAATAGAATAGAATAGAATAGAATAGAATAGAATAGAATAGAATAGAATAGAATAGAATACGAGGGGATGAGACGGGAATAGAATAGAACAGAATAGAACAGAGTAGAATAGAATAGAATAGAATAGAATAGAATAGAATAGAATAGAATGAAAGGGGACAGGATGGGAATAGAATAGAATAGAATAGAATAGAATAGAATAGAATAGAATAGAATAGAATAGAATAGAATAGAAGGGGACGCGATGGGAATAGAATAGAATAGAACAGAATAGAATAGAATAGAATAGAATAGAATAGAATAGAATAGAATAGAAGGGGATGAGACGGGAATAGAATAGAATAGAATACGAGGGGATGAGACGGGAATAGAATAGAACAGAATAGAACAGAGTAGAATAGAATAGAATAGAATAGAATAGAATAGAATAGAATAGAATAGAATAGAATAGAAGGGGACAGGATGGGAATAGAATAGAATAGAATAGAATAGAATAGAATAGAATAGAATAGAATAGAATAGAATAGAATAGAAGGGGACGCGATGGGAATAGAATAGAATAGAATAGAATAGAATAGAATAGAATAGAATAGAATAGAATAGAATAGAAGGGGATGAGACGGGAATAGAATAGAATAGAATAGAATAGAATAGAATAGAAGGGGATGAGACGGGAATAGAATAGAACAGAATAGAACAGAGTAGAATAGAATAGAATAGAATAGAATAGAATGAAAGGGGACAGGATGGGAATAGAATAGAATAGAATAGAATAGAATAGAATAGAATAGAATAGAATAGAATAGAATAGAAGGGGACAGGATGGGAATAGAATAGAACAGAATAGAATAGAATAGAACAGAATAGAATAGAATAGAATAGAATAGAATAGAATAGAATAGAATAGAATAGAATAGAAGGGGACAGGATGGGAATAGAATAGAACAGAATAGAATAGAATAGAACAGAATAGAATAGAATAGAACAGAATAGAATAGAATAGAATAGAAGCTCTGTTCTGTAATGCCACATATATACACTTTAAACATCCGCTATCAGTCGACATCTAAAAAAGGAGAGAACACACACTAAGCTGTTGTGTTTTTTTGTTTTTTTTTAGATATCTGTCCTGTCTGTGCCCTCAGATTCTGTAAAACGGAATCCAACTGAACAGACCGCGCTTCAATCTGGCCAAGTGTTTTGTTCTTGTGCAACACTGATGGGGTGACATGAACTAACCCAGACAGATCCGACACTGACTCCAGATCTGTGGGCCAACCCAACAGAGCAGAGGGAAGACGCACAGGGACATGTGTGCTGAGCTCAACTCTGACCTGTCTGGGTGTGAAAGTCCAATGAGAAAGACCAGAGCCAGTTTCAGGTTTCAGCTTTCACTAGGGAGGTGGGGGAGGGGGAGGGGGTGAGTCAAATGAGTCCAACGCAGCCCTGAAGAGATGAATGCAACACATGTGGGGTCAGGCCATATGTGCACAGTCCTCTTCTATAACCGCTTTATCGATTGGTTTTAGATCTATTTTGGATGTATCTCAACATTGCCCAATATAGTTTTTTCTTTGCTTTTGTTTTTGCTCTTGTAAATCCATTTGTGTAAATCTGTTCTTGTACAGGGTGACACAAAAAAACGGGAACTTTTTAACAATCCAATAAAACCAAGAGTGATGGAAGAAAAATATTGTATTCATAGTACTTGAAACCTTAAAACATGCCATTTAAGAAACAATGATGGAATTTTCATTTTTTAAAAATGACTTCCTGTAGATGGCGTCCTCCTGTACGAATGCATTCTTGAAATCTGCTGTTGAGATTCCTCATTGACCGCTGCAACATCTCAGCTGGGATACTGTGAATTTCATCCTGAATTCTCTGTTTTAACTCATCCAGAGTTCTTGGTCGAGTCGTGTACACTTTACTCTTGAGATAGCCCCACAAGAAAAAAATCGCAAACGGACAAATCTGGCGATCTAGGGGGCCAGGGAACGTTACCGAATCTTGGCGATCTTACCGAGTCTCTTCAAAGTTATTAATCCAATATTTTATTGCGTGGTTTGATGGAACAGCACCATGACGTCCTAAGTTGTAAAAACGTCGGAACTCCCTCTGCGCAGCTGTCAAACTATCACCGTTTTTATAAAACATTTTTATGGCTAACGCACGCTGTTGCCCGTTCCACTGATCCATGTTTACTAAAATGGGGGTGTGTTTACTTGCTCGAGGTCACTGTCTCGCAGTGCTGCCACTTGCTCATGTCTGCCAATACGCACTTCAAAAATTCCCGTTTTTTTGGGTCACCCTGTATTTTTGTCAATAAGAACTGTGCACACATGCTGTGGTGTTTGTCACCACATTCAGATGGACAGTATAATTACATGGACCTGTAGAAATTTGATTAATACCTGTTTATAAATATGAGTGCAAAGCAGTCTGATCACTAAAAATGATTTGTATTTGCAGACATTCGAAGCATTTGATAATACAGGGTGGGGAAGCAAAATTTACAATATTTTGAGGCAGGGATTGAAAGACAGTGTATGACCAATTAGTTTATTGAAAGTCATGAGAATTTATTTGCCACAAGAAAATTTCCATAATAGAAAATGTTTTTATTCTATGTGTCCTCCTTCTTTCTCAATAACTGCCTTCACACGCTTCCTGAAACTTGCGCAAGTGTTCCTCAAATATTCGGGTGACAACTTCTCCCATTCTTCTTTAATAGTATCTTCCAGACTTTCTGGTAATAGTTTTGCTCATAGTCATTCTCTTCTTTCCATTATAAACAGTCTTTATGGACACTCCAACTATTTTTGAAATCTCCTTTGGTGTGACGAGTGCATTCAGCAAATCACACACTCTTTGACGTTTGCTTTCCTGATTACTCATATGGGCAAAAGTTTCTGAAAAGGTATGGATAATAGTGTTAGGTATGATTATGACATCAGTATATGTTTGGTTTCAAAACAATTGACGTAGTGCCTGCTGAGAAAAAACAACTAAATGTTCATTGTAAATTTTGCTTCCCCACCCTGTATATGATTGATTGTATGTATGATAAGGTTTAATAAGTTATTTTCTGCTCTTCTAAGATGACGTATATTGCATATCACATGCTATTGTGGTCGGACACTGCATATAAAACACCTGTGTAATTTGTATTTGTGGACATTTGAAATGTTTGGCTCTTGATCATTTATAATTGATCATATGTTTGAAAAGTTTTAAAAGATTTTTTTCTGTTACTCCAAAATGACGTATATTGCAGGTCACGTGTTGTGGTTAGATGCTGCATATAAAACACCTGTGTAAGTTTGTCTGTCCTCAGTCTGATGAAGGGCCTCGGCCTGAAACGTTAGCTGAATAAATGGTTTGGGAGCTCACAGGTTGTGTGGACCTTCCTTTATTTTTTCATGGTTAATTTTTTGGGATCCTGCACACCTCCTATTTTTGGATGTGCGTGTTGTTTACCTTTTTTTGGATGCATAGTGACACTTGGGTAACTCCTCTAACACGGTTACGACAAGTTTCTACAAGTTAAATTTAAGACTTTTTAACCCTTTAACCCTTAAAGACCCAGTGTGACTTCTGTGGCACGTCCCAAATGAAGTATTCTATTTAACCTTTTATTAAGTCATTTATCACCATCTACTGTAATATGATCCTCTGTATTTTGCATTTTTTCGGTGAGAATCAAATATTTTCTTATATTTAATTCACTGATCATGTAGATGTTCATTAAAGCTCAGATTAAAGTTGAAGGTTTTTATATGAGAAAAAGAGAAAACTGAAGTAAAAAATCTGCCTTTAACTGAACATAAACCCAGTGTGTCCATCCACTGTCACTGATCCAACTGCATGAGTTTGACTGGGGAATCAAGTTTCAAGTTTTTTATTCATTTTCATTAATTAAAAGGAAAAGAAACATCAATTTTGTTCAGTTTGTGGCTAATTTTGTTCATGTTACTTATTATTTTGTTGATTTATTATTAATTTTTGTTCATTTTATTGATCACTTTGGCTGTTTTAAAGGTGGACGTTTGGGTCTTTAAGGGTTAAAGTTCACTCATAGAGATACTCTGAAATCCAAAATTTCAACCTTAGTGTGTTATTGGATGATATAACAAGACTGTATTACTTTTGGGAATTTTTTCTAAATGTTTTATTGTTATATAGAAAATTAAGGTCAATGAAGTTACCATATTTCTGGCAAAAAAAAAAAAAAAAAATCCAAGAATTATACATAAAAATACAAGAACACACTGTAAAAAATGACTGTAGAATTAACACCAAAAAGTTGTAAAATTGCAACATAAAAAAACTGTAAGTGACAATACGACGCAAAGTTGTTTATTTGAAAAGATTTTTGCGTTAACGATTAAATCAAATATAGCTGTAGTTTTTACAGGAAGAGTATGTGAACAAAACCAGATTTGGATGTAGAAATTTTGTATTTCTACTGTTTTTTTAGAAAATAAAACTGTAAATTAAAAAACAATGTGGTGCCGTTTAAATTGCAAGACCATAATGTTGAAATAACGGCATATTTGCTGTTTTATATATATATATATAAAAAAGTAAACATTTTTACTTAAAGTGAACCTCTCTATGGACCCATTATTATTTTACTGGACATATTCCCTGATGGTCTGTCCCACGACCAAGAATTCATACTACATCTTCTTCTGATGACTGCGAGAAAAATGCTAACAATGTTATGACTGAAACCTGAATCACCTACAATTGGACAATGGATACAAAAAGTTAAACCAGTTTGTCTAATGGAACAGTTAACAGCACAGCTACAGCTGAAGACTCCGACCTTTGAAAGAAGATGGAGACCAGTATTCAGTCTTATTGGAATGGATATTTAAGCCTGGATTGTTTTTGGGGGTTTTTTTTCTCTCCTTTTCTTCATTGTAACCAAATATTTTATATTGTAATCTTGGGCCCAATCTCAGGACAAACGTTGTTACTCTGTACATTGTTTTTTTTGTTTTATTTTGTTTTCTTCAATAAAAGTTTAAAAAAAAAAAAAAAGTAAACATTTAACAATGTAACATTTTAAATTTGTAAATTAATGGGTTGGTAGAGTTGGTAGAGCGGCTTGTCCAATAACCAAAGGGTTGTTGGTTCGAATCCTGGCTCTGACTGTCCATATGTCAAACTGTCCATGGAAGACACTGAACCCTGAATTGCTCCCGGTTGGACCTGGTGGTTTTGGAAAGTGCTTTGGAGACCATGAAGGTGCTAAATAAGAGCAGAACATTTACCATTTAAATATACATGTTTAAAAAGTTAAATCTACATGTTTAAAATGTTAAATCTACATGTTTAAAATGTTAAATCTACAGGTTTAAACTGTTAAATCTACATGTTTAAAATGTTAAGTCTACATGTTTAAAATGTTAAATCTACATGTTTAAAATGTTAAATCTACAGGTTTAAACTGTTAAATCTACATGTTTAAAATGTTAAATCTACAGGTTTAAACTGTTAAATCTACATGTTTAAAATGTTAAGTCTACATGTTTAAAATGTTAAATCTACATGTTTAAAATGTTAAATCTACAGGTTTAAAATGTTAAATCTACAGGTTTAAAATGTTAAATCTGCATGTTTAAAATGTTAAGTCTACATGTTTAAAATGTTAAATCTACATGTTTAAAATGTTAAATCTACATGTTTAAAATGTTAAATCTACAGGTTTAAAATGTTAAATCTACAGGTTTAAACTGTTAAATCTACATGTTTAAAATGTTAAATCTACATGTTTAAAATGTTAAATCTACATGTTTAAAATGTTAAATCTACAGGTTTAAACTGTTAAATCTACATGTTTAAAATGTTAAATCTACAGGTTTAAACTGTTAAATCTACATGTTTAAAATGTTAAGTCTACATGTTTAAAATGTTAAATCTACATGTTTAAAATGTTAAATCTACAGGTTTAAAATGTTAAATCTACAGGTTTAAAATGTTAAATCTGCATGTTTAAAATGTTAAGTCTACATGTTTAAAATGTTAAATCTACATGTTTAAAATGTTAAATCTACATGTTTAAAATGTTAAATCTACATGTTTAAAATGTTAAATCTACAGGTTTAAACTGTTAAATCTACATGTTTAAAATGTTAAGTCTCCATGTTTAAAATGTTAAGTCTCCATGTTTAAAATGTTAAGTCTACATGTTTAAAATGTTAAATCTACATGTTTAAAATGTTAAGTCTACATGTTTAAAATATTAAATCTACAGGTTTAAAATGTTAAATCTACATGTTTAAAATGTTAAATCTACATGTTTAAAATGTTAAATCTACATGTTTAAAATGTTAAGTCTACATGTTTAAAATGTTAAGTCTACATGTTTAAAATGTTAAATCTACATGTTTAAACTGTTAAATCTACAGGTTTAAAATGTTAAATCTGCATGTTTAAAATGTTAAATCTGCATGTTTAAAATGTTAAGTCTACATGTTTAAAATGTTAAATCTACAGGTTTAAAATGTTAAATCTACAAATCTACATGTTTAAAATGTTAAATCTACATGTTTAAAATGTTAAATCTACAGGTTTAAACTGTTAAATCTACATGTTTAAAATGTTAAGTCTCCATGTTTAAAATGTTAAGTCTACATGTTTAAAATGTTAAGTCTACATGTTTAAAATGTTAAATCTACAGGTTTAAAATGTTAAGTCTACATGTTTAAAATGTTAAATCTACAGGTTTAACATGTTAAGTCTACATGTATAAAATGTTAAATCTACAGGTTTAAAATGTTAAATCTACAGGTTTAAAATGTTAAGTCTACATGTTTAAAATGTTAAATCTACAGGTTTAAAATGTTAAATCTACATGTTTAAAATGTTAAATCTACATGTTTAAAATGTTAAATCTACATGTTTAAAATGTTAAGTCTCCATGTTTAAAATGTTAAGTCTACATGTTTAAAATGTTAAGTCTACATGTTTAAAATGTTAAATCTACAGGTTTAAAATGTTAAGTCTACATGTTTAAAATGTTAAATCTACAGGTTTAACATGTTAAGTCTACATGTATAAAATGTTAAATCTACATGTTTAAAATGTTAAATCTACAGGTTTAAAATGTTAAATCTACAGGTTTAAAATGTTAAATCTACATGTTACTACGCAAATATGTTTACAGTTGGATGTGTTTTTCACTGTATTGTTCTGGAAACCACAGCTACCAGTTTTTTTCCGTAAAAACAACAGGATTTTTTTTTTACAGTGCAGGGTTTTTTAAGGTATTAAATGTAGATTTGTTAATTCAAGACTTTTTAAGACCCCTGCTCTTTCCAGCCTCCAGAGTTTTAACCCTTTAACAACGGTGATCTCTCCGGCGCTATATTTTCCACTTTACAGAATTCAAATTACTGTAACTCCTGAACTGTTTGTGCTATCTACAAAATTGAAATCACATCAGAAAGCTGAGATGCTGAGCTTTCCCACACTATACAACACTTTACAGCAGCAATGTGGGACTCTATTATAAGTTACTAAAGGACCTGTTTCAGAGACTTCCACAGAGGTTAAAAAAGGCCTGAAAATAACAAAAACTATGAAGGCATAATAAAGATAATGAATGTTCAAGACCAAAAAGCATGTTTAAGCAGATGTAAAATAATTGAATGTTTATTTTTGCAATCTCAGAAAGTTGTTTCTGTTAATAAATATGCTAAAAACTTTAAGTCCATTATTTTATTTTTTTTTTACTAAAACACACCATTTTAACCCATAAAGACCAAGAACTACTTTTGTGGCCCAAGTTATTTTTTTCTCCATATTTAACCTTTCCTAAGTGATTTATCACCATTTATTACAATATTATCTTCTTTATTTTGTGCTTTTTTCAGTGCAAATCAGGTATTTTCCCATATTTAATTCACTGATAATGTAGATGTTCATAAAAGCTCAGATTATAGTTGAGGGTAATTATATAAAAAGCAGATTAAAATTAAGAAAAAGTGACTTTTTAAGCAAATCTATCATTAAATGAACATACAACAAGTGTCTCCATCCACTGTCATTGATTCAACTCCATGGGTTTTACTGGTGAATTCATGTTGTAGAAGATGACGGTGTTTCCACAGTAACTACGGAGCCCCTGAACGTCCAAATGGGTCATATCTGATGACCATGAAAAGACGAATTACTGTATTTTACACCAATTATTTACATGTATTGTTAGAATTAGTGGATGAATAGGTATTAAACAGTTTAGAGTAGATGATTTTGGTTGACGGTAGATGTTTGGGTCTTTATGGGTTAAGCATTTATTGCACTGGTCAACAACAAATTTATTGTTTAAGTTTTTTGAGCTGATTTCAGATCATTTTGGTGTGCTGAATCCAAAAATCACATTAATTTTGCTCAATCAGGTCAACTTTCTGAACTATGCTACATATTGGCTGTTTAACATTTTTGCTTACATTTATGGGCATTTTCACATCATATGATACAAAATTCTTTCATATTTCTTGCAATAAACAAGTTTACTTTTGCCAATTTATGATTAATGTTTTTTTTTAATATTACAGGTGAATAAACAATAAACAAGTTCTGAAGATTTTACTTTTGCCAATTTATGATTGTTTTTTTTAATATTACAGGTGAATGAAATGGCTTCGACTAGAAGATCTTGCAAAAATAAGCCTGACATATTCTGCTACATCTGCGGTGAAGACACCATTGTACCTAACAGGAATCCTGTTAGAAAATGATTTTTTTTCTCTTAAAACCTATTTTGGGTGAGAACTATATAAAAAAAAAAAAAAAAATCAACTGATAAAGTCACAAAAATGAAATTAATTTCGTGAGAAGATCAAATTTTTCAAAATCAAATTAGCAAAAAAACCTGACCTGACTGAGAAAAACAGATGTCATTTTTGGATTTAGCGGTGCAAAATGGTCCGAATTCAGTTGAAAAAACCTAGACAACTTGCAAAAAATATGTTTTTGTAACCCAGTGTTATCGGTGCCGATCATTATTGTGCATCCCTACTTCTTAATAATAATAATCATAATATTTTTTTTTTGTATAGTGCTTTTCATGGTACTCAAATTCACTTTACATACAGCAGATAAAAACATACACCAAACACATTAAAAGCAGATAAAAAAGCAGGTCACAAGTTTCATGTCATTTTTGGATTTAGCGGTGCAAAATGGTCCTAATTCAGTTGAAAAAACCTAGACAACTTGCAAAAAACATTTTTTTGTAACCCAGTGTTATTTGTAAAAATGATAATTAATGGCAAGATATCGAAAGTTGAGTTCTTCCTGAAAATAAATGTGCGAAAGAATTGGCAAAAAAAGGACATTTTCTGACACTTTTATGGCTAAGAAAACATGAAGACATCTAGGCGGCCTGTTATAATGGCAGTTTTATCCTCAACAAGTTCATCGAGATCTAAATCCATTCCTACTGAAAAGACACTAAATGCCTCTGACTTGAGATGGGTCACATCGTGGTGATTATGTCTCTCTGGGGGAGGACACTGTTTGCTAAAGGAATGTTTTACTAGAGTCCAAAAATATATACTCAGCTCAACTTTCATTTGTCTGAGCATGCAACACGCAAGCTGCATCGGGCGCTCCAGGCAGACATAGTCACGCTGGCTCAAGCAATACAAGCGGTGAGTAAATACTGGCTGACACGGAGCGCGTCAACCATCAGAGAAAATCATTTACAAACGATCCCAGGCACGAGACAGACGGGCAGAGGAAAACCGACGGGAAAGCTCAAGCAGCCCAGCTATGAAATATGAATGCAAACATGATGTTGCATGAGCGGCTCCATCTTTTCTTTCCAGCCGTCAGGTTTTGACAGGCGTGAACACAGTCGAGACAATATTAATGGGTTTCAGTTATTGTTGCATTGACGTGTAACATGGCTTGTTTTCCAATTGATAAATTAGTGATAAGGTGTCTGTAAATGCACAATGGAGATGAACACTGATCCCACTTATAAGACCCCAGGAGAAAATACTGTCTTGTAGCTCTTTATTCCAATTGTTCATGACTTTATCGATCACTTTATTCTAGGGATGCAATTTTATCGATTAATCTATTAATCATTAGTTGGTTGACCTTATCGATCAATTAACGATTAACTGATAAGCAGCACTTTTCCTGAGAACATGAATAAAGCTAAATATTGTTATCGGCTAAAATTTGCTTAGAGGTTTTATTTATGTCTTTGTGCATAAGAAATCAATCTAAGTGAATCCCCAACGGAATTTTGTGTTGGTAAATGCAAGTTCTGCAAATTTACAGGATTTCAGGTTTTTTTTTTTTCTTCTTCTTTTTTTTCTTTTTTTATGGGCTCAGCCGGCTGACAGGCAGCTGTCTGTACCGATAAGGCAGCAGCCGACACCAACTGTACTCCCAGTCATCATTGCCCATTTTTCTAACACCTTTGCTTGTGTATCCTCTTTTATTTGGACATTTTACCAGGGAGTATCTCACACTACTTTTTTGTTTGTTTTTTTTTTCCTACTTCTCTTGTCCAGCGTCCTAACAGCAGAATGGTAGTCTGGTTCCTTTTGGTGCTGAACAAATGTGCTTCGCCAAGGGTAACTTCATAAAGTATATGAAGCGCCCTTTGATATTCTACTGTGATTATTATGAGTTTTGTTGAACCATATTTCGATGCCGGACCTGACATGGGGGGTGGGGGTGGGGGGGGGTAGAAGAAGGGGAGAGAACAAGAGAGAAGGATTTCAGTTCTGTTGCAACATGTTGATGGTCATATGAACTATGTTTTCAGGTCAAAAATGTCCAATTTCATCACAATTAATGCTATATTTTCATGTCACAAATGGCCAAGTTATATTTGAACTGAATTTACCTGAAAAACAAATATTCTGCTCTTTTAGATTCCCCAATTTTTCTTACAAGATTCTCTCCTACATATCACGTTTTATTTTTACAGGTTCAATATGGAGTATGGTGCTGATCCATCCTGCTTATGTTACACCAACACATACTATAGAATGTCACACGTCACTTTTGAAATCAACAGTTTTCTAATAATAAGCATTTTTATAAAGAAATAACAATTCTATATTGTTATTTCCTCTTTAGTATGATGATAAACTATACAATGAATAATTCTGATCCTAGTTTTTACACAGGGATCATTTGTGGAAACGGTGACGTGGCTGCAGAGCATCAGTATGATGGGATCTGTAACAACCATGTCACATCCGTCCACTGCCACATTTTGTGTTTTTGTGTCAGCTGTTATTGTTTTAGATCCACAATACTAACATTTCTGAATAAGAGAATAATTAGCAATAGTAAGTATATAAGTTTATGACTAATAAAGTACTGGTACTGACCAGAGCATCATGGGTAATGTCACGTCCGTCCACCAGCAAAAGTTTTCACATACACGTGCTATTCAAAACCCAATATTTCTGAAAATAGAGCTTCCACTGTCAAATAGTATCAGTAGTCTGCATAAATGTATTAGCATTATTTCAACACAGTTCTATGCATTTCGTGCAACTTTTTTTTTTTTTTTTGACAAAAATGGCCACTCATTTGACCCCCTAAGTAAATTTTAGTCGTTATATACTTCATGAAAAAAACCTGTTATACTCCTTAATAATTGATTTATTGTACCATTGGATGCAGTACAGGAAATGACATTTATGGAGTAGCGCTAAATTAATTCTGCATAGAAACTACATGAAATAAATGGATCTGAAGAGGGGCTGTTTAGAAGAAATGGGCATTTCTGACTTTGCATTACTGACATGATGGAGCGAGATTTCAGCAAAGATGCCTGGAAAATTAATAATTTAATCGAGCAAATTTTTATCAACAATTAATTGATAGTCGATTAATTGTTTACATCCCTACTTTGTTCCTATTCACTTCATATCATTATTTTCAGTCTCTGTTGGTTATTCTATAGACCAAAGGTGTCAAACATGCGGCCAGGGGTCCAAATCCGGCCCCCAAAAGGGTCCAGTCTGGCCCCTGGGATGAAGTTGTGAAATGGAAAAATTACACTGAAGATATTAATCATTTTTCTCTCTAGTTAACCTTTCTCAACTGATTTATCAACATTTATTATTATATTATCCTCTGTATTAGGGCTGAACGATATGGACAAAATTTCATATCTCGATATTCATGCCAGATATCTCGATATCGATACGATACAATATGACTACGGGTTCGGTGAAAACCAAGCATTTTTCAGAAAAATACAAACATCATAATACAACAGAATGTGGAAAGTGCAGTTTTATTTATAAGAACTCACTGCCAGTCATCAACATCAACATCAAGTACAAATAAATTAAATTTGTTGCGACTTCCAGAGCTGTACATGCAGGGTGAGCGCAGGGGAATTCTATATCATTTATATCATTGCTTTTCCGATATTAATATCTTGAATGTTCATATCTCGATATCGATACGATAACGATATATCTTTCAGCCCTAGTCTGTATTATGCATTTTTCACTGTAAATCATGTATTTTCCTATATTTAATGTAGATGTTCATAGAAACTCAGAGTTAATTCAAAGCTTATTATATAAAAACAGAGAAAACTCAAGAAAAAGTGACTTCTTCAGAAAAAATATCATTAACCCAGTGTCTCCATCCACTGTCATTGATCCAGCTCCATTGGTTTTACTGGTGAATCAATGTTGTAGAAGATGACGGTGTTGCCACGGTAACTACGGAGCCTCTGAACGTCCAAATGGGTCATATCTGATGACCATGAAAAGATGACAAACCGTATTTTACACCAGTTATTTACATGTATTGATAGGATTAGTCGATCAACACATATTAAACAGTTTAGTTCAGTAGACGGTTTTGGTTGTTGGTGGAGGTTTGGGTCTTTACAGGTTAATGTTCAGACTGAATATCGTGGCAGGAGGAGGTGTGTGCTTTCAATATCTTGCATTTCTGCCTGATGTGTACTTTCTGCAGTTTTAACATTATTTATCAAGTCCATGTTTCTCCTGCTGTGATATGTCAACGTGCCCTGAGCACAGCATGATCCGAGTCGTTTGCTCTAACTCTAACTCCTGTAGCGTGTGCTGTTCGTGGCTCCATGTAAGCACCGTTCATGTTACAGAATGTACAAATTGGAAAATGTAAATTAATGCGAATAAACTGAATTCCATTTAGCCAAATACTATTCATGCTGAGATCAGTCTTGTTTGATACTGGCAGAGAAAATCGTAAGTGAAACTTGGGATATCTGGGTGTTTATTCAGTCATTTTATACTGATGTTACAATTTTCCCAGTTGGTTTTAATATGTAAATATGTGGAAATGATGGAAAAATAAATGAGGCTAGATGAAGTCAGTTCGGTAAATAAGCTTTGAGATGAATTCGGGCAAAGATAAGATGATTTTTTCTGCTAATGTTTGATGTTTTCAGAGGAAATCATTTAACATCTTGGTATAATGAGAGGTGTGTATTGGCAAGAATCTGGCAATACAGTACAAATCACAATACTAGAATCATGATAGTGATGTCCCGATTTGGATTTTTCAGCTTCCGATCCAATCCGATTTTTGGGGGGATTAGTTTTGCCAATAGCGATCCAATACCAACTTTTTACAATGAAATTTTGATTTCAATTTGGAGTCAATATTTATAGGTTACTATGCTATTATTTTATTTGGGCTGAATGTGGAACCTGAACTAAAAAAACTATGACACCTTTTGCCGCGTTTCCACTACGTAGGACCTGCTCAACTTGGCTCGGCTCAACTCGACTCAGGTACCAGATACTATTCCCGGAGACCATTTCCATTCCAGGATACTACCGACTTTACAGTACCTGGTCGTCATAGCAATGCGGCAAGTTACTTCTGTGTCGTCTGCTCAGAGTTGCTGATAAACTCGCTCGTTGCATGTTGTCTCATTAAGCCCACACTGAATTTTTACATCTGAACCTCCTCGACAAACCATGGTGTCGTTTTGAGGGCTGTCATCATGTAGATTAACCTACCGCTATACTTACTGTAAACTTCCGCATCTGTTTTTGTAAAACAGTGGGTCACAGAGACAACTCTCTGACCAATCAGTGGTCTGCAGTGTTTACACATCATGTTTTAGTATCTGGTCCCCAGTCCTGGAACCTCGGCGGAAGTGATACCAAAAAATTAGTACCAGGTACCAAATTCCAGGTCCTTTTTCGTAATGGAAACGCAAAAAGGCAGAGTCGAGTTGAGTTGAGCCGGTACCACGTAGTGGAAACGCGCCATTTGACACTTAATAACTTTAGAAGAATTTTTGCACTTTCCAAATTCATACTGTGGGACAAATTACAACCTTTGGTGGGCTGGTTTTGGCCCGCGGACCATATGTTTGCCACTGCTGTAGTGCGTCTATGGACAGGTCCATCCAGGTATTATATGGGGGTGCGTTCCATGCCATACATTAGTGATGCACAGTACAGCGGGTTACTCATGGGTTGGGTTGGAGAGGGTCAAAAGAATGTCAGTTTATTTGAGGGGCGGGTTGGGTCGGGTCAAATAATTCCACAAAAGCCCCGTCGGTTGGAAAAAAAAAGACTTGCACATCACTACCGTACATACTTGAAGATCTTAAAGTGCAAGTAAAACTTATAGATGCTTTACTAATTCCTGTAAGCCTCCCGTTGTTGTGCAGCTGTTCCTTACCTTCGGAAACTTTAAATTGAGGGGGCAGGACATTAGTTTACCCCCCCAGAACCAGGCCTGGATCTAGGGCTGTGCAATTAATCGAAATTCAATTACGATTTCGATTATTACACGCAACGATTACAAAAATTATGTAATCGAGAAAAAACGATTATTCATTTTGAGTCGTTTTAATTCACGCGCACGCAAGCTACCATGAGCTGCTCTGCCCCGCCCCCCTCTAAGCTACTGCTGCCTGCTAGCCGGCAGGTCCAACCCAAGAGGAAAGTTGTACCTAGCGGTCTGGAAAAACGGCAGGAGAATCACAGCAGAAGTGCTTGGTAAACAAAAAAGGCAAGTCAAATTCAATTGTATGGAATCACTTTGGGTTTGATGAAGAAGACGAAGAGCAAAAACACATCACGTGCAAAAAGTGTTTCGTAGTTGTGTCCGCACTGACCGGTAACAAACCTCTGTAACCATCTAAAGTTTAACCACCGCCACCTTTATCGTAATCTTATGAAAAACTAAAACACATAAAAACAACTCTGTCTACAACTTCGTTCGCAATGCAATCTCCAGTTTCCGAATCTCTTTACGCTGCAACTCCCGTATTAACCTAACCCTAACCCGTATAACCCTAACATACGTATTCTAGATGGTTGATGTATACAGAAGGCCTGAACTGAAACCTCACGGCACGCCACTGAATTTACTATGTTTCATACTACATTGAACATACTTGAATTTATAATTTGCACTTTACGTGAGCTTTTTTTTTTTTTTTTTTTTTTTTAATTGCTACAGTTCTATGGCAAGTCTATAGCAGTTTAATTACAGTGCACTATTTGTTTACAAAAGGAAACATACTTGAATTTACAGTACACTTATTTGCATTCAAAGATTTTTTTGTTTCGTACAAAAGTGAACATACTTTGTTTTAGTGGTTAAAAGCTTTATTTATGTTTAAAGAGTATATTTTACATTGTTTTGCAAGAAAAAAATAAACAACTTTAAGGTTAACAAATAATCGTTTTTAATAATCGTGATTTCAATTATTGCTAAAATAATCGTGATAATTTTTTTTTTCTATAATCGAGCAGCCCTACCTGGATCAGTCCGATATCATAACTAAATCCGATCCGATCCAGTCTTCTAAAAAAAGCCAGATCAGCAGTCAATACCAACTCTCAGATCGGATTGGGACATCCCTTGATCACAATATGATATATGCCAATATATCACAATACTGTTAACAAGACAATTTTTTTTTTTTTTTTTGCTTCTTTTTTTTTAAAAGATTATTTCCTGGAAAACTAACATCTGTCTCTTTCAGATACAAAAAGTGCCTTTAGGATGCTTGAAATAACCATTATTTATCAAAACAGTGTTATCAATTTAAAAAAACTACATGTATGACCTGCAGTATCACAGTAGTACTTCTGTCATATACAAACAACAGAGCAAAATACCCATGTGAATATATGAATAAAAAGAGTAAAATACACATGTGAGTATAAAAATAAAAGAGTTTGCAGGATTCCCAAAAAATATTAACAAAAAAGACAAAGAAAAAAACAAAAATAAACCTCTGCCATGTCTGCATTTGACAAAATACCTAAAAATATCGATACAGAATGGATCGACACCGTACAGGACATTTACATTCAGGAGAAGTTGACATTTTGTTTTAAGGGTCTAAAGGAATCTTTTTTTCACAATTTGGTCAAAATGGACAAACTGTGTTAAATTTGTAATGGATGTGAAATGAATATAACGGTGATGTGAATACTTTTATATGTGAAACATTTCTGTTTAGACTGATGTAAACATGCACACCTTAAATTGTCTTGTCTTATCAATAAAGTAGTTGAGTAAGCCCTCTCCTCCAGCCCACTTTTCTTTTATTTCTTTTATATGTTCTTTACATGACAAAACATCTTGGATAAACATTTTTTCATTTGACGTGTAGAAAGTGAACTGTGCCTGTAACAAAAGATTTGTAGCGTACTTTTCCAAATAAACAAAGAATTTTAAAAATATATAAATAAAAAAATATCGATACAGTATCATGAAATGAAATATCGTGGAACCGTTATTTTCTTCCACCCCTTCGTTATAATAGATGTTTATTCCAGTCTGTGTTCCTTGTATGTCATATATATTGTTAGATGGAGCTTATTTATACTAATAAACCTCAAAGATATTCCACCTACAGTTCAACAAAAACAGAATAACAACCTCAACAGCCAGTTTCTGCTACAAACACATGCTGTCAATCTCCTCTGGCTGATGATATGACTTGTTTACTCCGCTCTCAGCTTCCATTTATCCCAATCAGCCCAAATGACCCCCAGCCTGGTAAACACTTCCCGCAAACCCTTGTCCACTCAGGTTTCCCCGGTGACACAGCTGAACTGGTTCCTTAACGAGAACCCACGGGAATGAGCGCATCAAGGCAGCTTCAGATGATCCACTGATGAATAAATGAAACTCTTCCTCGTGCTTCAGTCACAGTTTAACACATTTGCCCTTGCAAGTAATTAATTCCCAGGATTCCACAGTGAGTGTCGTGACTGGGAGGGGGTTTAGATGTAAGGTTGCGAGCAGACACTAGTGCTGCCGGTGAACTTTTTGCTAGGGATGCACAGTAATTGTTTTTTTTTTTACAACAGATACTGATAACTTCCTGCTTCTCGTAACTGATACCGATGACAAACAACAATAGTTCCCATTCTTCAAATTATTTTGTTATTATTTAGTGCTGCAACAATCAATTAAATCCAAATCGATTCTGAAAGGAGTGATGTTTTGCTTTTTTAAATGGAATTATGCATTTTCAAACATTTCCCTGTGGTCTACATAAACTGCAAATGCTCTACTTGGGTCTCAATTCTTCATTAATTCCACTCCACAGGTCCATCTTCAAGCCTATTTCTGATTAATGACACGAAAAACATTGTTTTGAGCGCTGGCCCTTTAAATGCACATGACCCCACCCCCTTCCAGTTTGTTGACTGTGCGCTCTGTCCCATTCAGAAACTTAAGTTTGTTAACAATTGGTTTGCACATATTTTCAGTTTTTACTACAACCACTGTTGCTGATAAACAATTATGTCGTACTCAGAGAAATGTTCGACAGAAGTCTTGACCTTATATGTGCTAATGTCATGATGCAGCTAGTTGTAAACGTAACAAATTAAGAAAGAATTGAAACAGATTGTAGAAATCCACTCGATTTTTGCCAGAATGAATATTAAGATAGCGTTGCAGCACCTGGAGGGTTCAAATTCAAGCTTCATGAACTATTAGGGTCCAAATACACCAGACCTGGGCATTGTAAGGCCCGGGGGCCACATGCGGCCCGACAGCTGACCCTAACTGGCCCACATGAGATCATTGGCAAATTAAAAGTCAATGCAAATATGTATCATCATAATAGACATAACCAATACAACGCCACTGCTTTTATTTTGACGGATATGCTAATTTACCATTTTTTCTCACATACTATCTGTACTTGTATAAAGCTTATGCACTGATTGGTTTGTTGGTCAGTTTCAGCCCATGAACATGTCAGCTAACGTCAAAAAAAGAAAGATTGATTCCAAATGCAGAGTTTTTAACACCACATGGACTTGTAAGTCTTTCTTTACTGAAGTCGGAGGTAAAGAAAAAGAAATGGAACTGCGATATGCAAACAAACAAAGCTGGATGCATTTATCGTTTTTCATGTGAAGTTAATGTGGAGCTGGTTTTGCACATTTTCAAAAGTCTTTTTGTGAATATTCCTTAAATAGTTGTATTCTGTGCTCCACATTTTCATTTTATTATTGTATTGTTGCATTTACTGTTTTTGTATTATAGTAAAGTATATATATATATATATATATATATATATATATATATATATATATATATATATATATATATATTTATATTAAGGAGAGCTGCAAGTGTATTGATCCGGCCCTTAACAACTGTCAAAATTTCTCATGTGGCCCCATAGGAAACTTAATTGCCCAACCCTGAAACACACAAATAAACTAGAAGCACTCGGAGAGCGCAGACCTCCACCAAGGCTGATCAGTGGGCCCCCCCGTGGGTCCCCCCACCCCCGATCACCACCAAAATTTAATCATTTCTTCCTTATCCCATTTCCAACAAACCCTGAAAATTTCATCAAAATCTGTCCATAACTTTTTGAGTTATGTTGCACACTAATGGACAGACAAACAAACAGACAAACAGACAAACAAACAAACAAACAAACAAACAAACAAACCCTGGCAAAAACATAACCTCCTTGGCAGAGGTAATGAACCAAAGACTAATAACAGTGGGTTTAGCAAAATATGACCCCTATAAACTAGGTTTACATTATATTCCCGGTGCAAACTTTTTGGGCAAACGGGGCTGCCATAGACACTGGGAACATAACGTAAACCTAGCTTAAGACAGCCCACATCTCATGATTAGCTAGCTAGTTAGACACTATCGTCATAATTTTAGCGTTTTCATCCATTTCCATTTGTCAGGCCACCAGACTAACGTTACCTATCGTTGACTGGAACTAATACATACAACACTAGTTTGTTAGCCTATAATCGGAGCTGGTTGAAGACTGTAGCTTGCTAGACTCTAGCCATAACAAGTCTAGGTAGCGGGCAAGTGCTCACTAACTAAACCCCAAGCCATTGTGGGGATGTAATCATTAGTGACTTGTCTGCAGCCTATATTGCTTTGGGTTAAATACCGATCTTTGAGAATTGGGTCTTTTGTGTTTATCCGATGAATCAATTAGTTATTAAAATAATCAACAGATTAACTGATTTTTAAAATTATCGTTAGTTGCAGCCCTATTATTATTTCAAGTCAGTGGTAAAAGTCAGTTAATAGTAAAATAAAGACTTCCACAGAACTAAAAGCCTGTGGCTGCTTGAAATGGACAATAGAACAAGGGTTTTCAGTTAATATTTATGTCCGCATACATAATTTGCTGATGATCGACCGCTGTTTTTGGACATTAACGTTCAGCTTTTTCGCTAAAATGTCCGCCTATGGAGAGGAAAAGTCTTAACGTGGACAACACCCATAAAATTGGGGTTGTCGTTATGATTTTTACAGAGGTGAAAGTGGGATGTGAGAGGTCCACACGAACTTTGGCGATGATTGATCACTGTTCTTGGGTATTAAGCTACGTTAGGCTAATCTTTTTTGACATTAAGCATTTTAGAATGTCCTTCAACTTCTGCTGCTGCCAGACCAAAACAGCCAAAAAAAACGCTTGATCTTCATCTTGCAGCTGCAGCAGAGAGTAAGGCTATGTTCAGACAGCAGGTCTTAATGCACAATTTGGATTTTTCGGTGAAATCCAGTTTTTTTTTGTGTGCTCGTTCATATTACACATTAAATGTGACTTCTATCAGTTTTGAGTATGAACGGAATGCGATCCTGAAGTGACCCGCATGCGCAAAAGAGGTCCTGACGTAATATGTGACCATGCAGGCACGCACTGTGTCTACGGAAGTGATACTCCTGGGGTGCAGAGTTGCGACATTTGTCATGTTTCAATGACGTAAAGGTTGGATAAATGCGACCTGGCCATTCAGACCTAAGTCACATTGCAAAATATCAGATATGTATCGGATTTGGGATCACTTATGAAAGTGGCCTGGGTCGGATTTGAAAAAAATCGGATTTGTGCTGTTCGAACTGTCTTCAACAGATCGGATACAGGTCGCATATGGGCAAAAAAATCGGATTTGGGCCACATTTACCTGCAGTCTGAACGTAGCCTAAGGAACTGAAAACCCTTTTACTTACAAAGAACTGATCCAGACCTCTTCTTCTTCTTCTTGGTTTTTATGCCGGTTGCCAAGGCAACAACGTGCACTGTGTACTGGTGAAAGGCGCGAAATCTAAGCAATATAGATTTATTATTATGTGCTCTATTTATCGGTGAAAACTTTAATGAGCGGAACTATCTGAATAATATCCTAATAATTACACTGGTCAACAACAAATTTATTGTTTAAGTTTTTTGAGCTGATTTAGGATAATTTTGGTGTGCTGAATCCAAAAATCACATTAATTTTACTCAATCAGGTCAACTTTCTGAACTATGCTACATATTGGCTTTTTAACATTTTTGCTTACATTTATGGGCATTTTCACATCATATGATACAAAATTCTTTCATATTTCTTGCAATAAACGAGTTCTGAAGATTTTACTTTTGCCAATTTATGATTAATGTTTTTTTTAATATTACAGGTGAATGAAATGGCTTCGAGTAGAAGATTTTGCAAAAATAAGCCTGACGTATTCTGCTACATCTGCGGTGAATACACCATTGTACCTAACAGGAATCAAGTCACAAGTTTCATAAAGTCTGCTTACCAATCTTATTTTGGTATTAAACTTGGTGACCAAGATAAAGTTTACAAAAATGAAATCAATTTTGTGAGAAGATCAAATTTTTCAAAATCAAATTAGCAAAAAAAAACCTGACCTGATTGAGAAAAACAGATGTCATTTTTGGATTTAGCGGTGCAAAATGGTCCTAATTCAGTTGAAAAAACCTAGACAACTTGCAAAAAATATTTTTTTGTAACCCAGTGTTATCGGTGCCGATCATTATTGTGCATCTCTACTTTTTATTAATAATAATAATAATTTTTTTTTTTTTTTTTGTATAGTGCTTTTCATGGTACTCACATTCACTTTACATACAGCCGATAAAAACATACACCAAACACATTTAAAGCAGATAAAAAAAGCAGGTTCAGAAGGCCAGTATATGATATACTATGCATGAAGTGTCTTGTTTTTTGTGTTTTTTATCTCACCTACTAGGCATGGACCACAGATGAGAGTTGAGATGTCATGAGTTGCAGCCTTTGGGGTTGCGATCTCAGTGTGACACACTTATTTACAGTCCTAAACACGCTCTGACAGCACATTTAAACATCCCCTTGCAGCTAAAAAAGAAAGTTGCAGGGATGTTTTTTAAGCAATGCAAGCACGAAACAATCCAGAGCTGACTTTGTAAGTACAAAAAATCCACTTGTCTTGATGTGCTTGAGCTCCAAACAACAACATTTACTTACAATTTGCCAGTGAAACAAACCATTGGCATTCACGAGTGGCTGAAAAATGAAGGTATGTCTGAAGTGTCTTGCAAAATTAACACAGAAAACCCGTGAAATGCTTCAAGTGCTGCCACAGATTACCAAAGAGACTTTCAGCATCATCAATTATACAGCGACTCCTCTGCTCTGAGGTTCAGTGGGTGGACGATGAGCTAATATTTTAAGTTCCATGATGCATACAAATATATGCATGAGAGAAAATAAGTCAAATGCACTGGATGGGATTCATTCTGTCGTGCAGATGTGTGAGTCTGCTGTAGTGGAAGAGGCTTACATTAAAGATGATGTGCGTAAAACAGCCAACGAGACAAAAGACAGAAGAGGATTTTAACCCATAAAGACCCAAGGTTACTTCTATATCAGTTCACAAATTTATTTTTCTGTCTATTTAACATTTCTTCAGTGATTTATCACCATTTATTATAATATTATCCTCTGTATTTTGCAGTTTTTCATGTATTTTCCTATATTAAATCCAATGATCATGTAGATGTTCATAAAAGCTTAGGTTAAAGTTGAGGGTTATTATATCAAAAACTGAGAAAACTGAAGATAAAGTGACTTTTTCAGTAAAATCTATCATGAACTGAACATAAACCCAGTCATTTCCTACATAACAGCATTTCATTGTGGCTTTAATCCAACATAGTAACTATTTCTGCTTCTCTTATTGAGTCATGCTATCAAGTGACTATTATTTCATCTTTGCATAACAGTAGAGGATGCAAATGTGCAATTTTTACTTTCTTTTTTAACAGTTTTCAGAAAAATCTGCTCTACATTTCAATGGATTCCTTACTTGCCCCAATCCATAAAGACTCCGTGCTACTTTTCCATCACTATTTAACCTTTCTTCAGTGATTTATCACCATTTATCATAATATTATCCTCTGTATTTTGCAGTTTTTCATGTATTTTCCTATATTCAATTCACTAATCATGTAGATATTCATAAAAGCTTAGGTTAAAGTTGAGGGTTATTATATCAAAAACTGAGAAAACTGAAGAAAAAGTGACTTTTTCAGTAAAATCTATCATTAACTGAACATAAGTGTCTCCATCCACTGTCATTTCCTACGTAACAGCATTTCATTGTGGCTTTAATCCAACATAGTAACTATTTTCTACTTCTCTTATTGAGTCATGCTATAAAGTGACTATTATTTCATCTTTGCATAACAGTAAAGGATGCAAATGTGCAATTTTTATTTAATTTTTTTTACAGTTTTCAGAAAATTCCATGAAAATCTGCTCTACATTTTAATGGGAGCCTTACACAACTTAATCCATATGGACCCAGTGGTACTTTTATGTCACTATTTAACCTTTTTTAAGTGATTAATCACCATTGATTATAATATTATCCTATGCATTTTGCATTTTTTCATGCATTTTCCTATATTTAATTCACTGATCATGTAGGTGTTCATCAAAGCTCAGAGTAAAGTTGACGGTTATTATATCAAATTCATAAAAAACTGAAGTAAAACTGACTTTTTCAGTAAAATCTATCATTAACATAAGCCCAGTGTCTGTCATTTCCTACATGACAGTATTTCATTGTGGCTTTAATCCAACATAGTAACTGTTTCTGCTTCTCTTATATGAGTCATGCTATAATGACTATTATTTCATTATTCATTATTGCATAACAGTAGAGGATGTAAATGGGTTTTTTTTAATCATGTAGATCACAGGTGTCAAACATATGGCTTGCGGACCTAAACCTGGCCACCTAATGGTCCAGTTCAGCACGTGGGGTGAAATTATGAAATGCAAAAAGGGGCAAAATTCAGCCTAATATGATCTCAAGTGGGTTGGACCAGTAAAATACTAAAATTACATTTAGACAATGTTTGCATTTATACACTATCCTTTCACAAAACAGTGAATAACCTGAACAAATATGAACAACCTGAAATGTCTTAAGAGAAGTCAGTGCAATGTGAACAATATTCTGTCTGTTCCTAAATGTTTTGTGTCTGTGTTGTTTGTAATGCACATGTACATGTTAAACTGAGGCATAATATTGTTAAAATTGCACTTATATTTCTTAATAAATGTCTTTTTTACATGTTTGTTCATATTATTCACATTTCTTAAAGGATAGTTTCCAGATGTAAACATTTTCATAGTGTAATTTTACTTTTTCACTCTAAAGCATCAAGAAACATTTGGATTTGACATTATTTATAGATTATTATGTTATTATTTTACTGGTCCAGCTTACTTCAGATCATATTAGGAGGATGCGGCCCCTGAACTAAAATGAATCTGACACCCCTGATGTAGATGTTCATAAAAACTCAAATCAAAGTTGAGAGTTTTTATATCAGACGTGGGAAAACTGAAGAAAAAGTGACTGTTTCTGCAAAGATATCATTAACTGAACATAAAGTGTCTAAGTTGCACTTCTTCTCACCTCTTTTCAGGCATGTAAATGAAACTATTGTGTTGTTCTTCTGTCTAAGATTGTTATGACTGTTGATATTTGTGTAAGTATTTATCTTTTGCTTGGTCACATATAAACTGAACATCAAAAGAAACTTATCACATATTCTATGTGATGCCATTTCACACCATTTTATTAAATATGAAAACAAATTCTTTCTTGTTCTTAAAAAACATTTAACCCTTTCATGCACGAATTATGAGAACCTTAATAATTACCAAGGAGGTTATGTTTTTGCCAGGGTTTGTTTGTTTGTCTGTCTGTTTGTCTGTCCGTTAGTGTGCAACATAACTCAAAAAGTTATGGACAGATTTTGATAAAATTTTCAGGGTTTGTTGGAAATGGGATAAGGAAGAAATGATTAAATTTTGGTGGTGATCGGGGTTGGGGGGGCCCACGGGAGGGGCCACTGATCAGCCTTGGCGGAGGTCTGCACTCTCCGAGTGCTTCTAGTTTTTCTTTTTTTTTTCCCCTGAGTGTTTTTATTCCTCTTTAGGCATGAAAAACACAATGCGACAGAAAATTTTCTCATGAAAAAAAGAAAAAAAAAAAGTTAAAAAAAAAATACCTTTTTAAAAAAATAGTAATTTTTTTTTTTTTTTTAATCTTATGAACCTATTTTTCATGAAGTTGCAAGAATGTCACTCAGCTGGACACCTTGCGTTTAATTTTTGAAGCCAAGAAACATGTATTTATTGATAAATTGTGTGAAAACTACAACTATTACACTCAGGGGAGATCTACACAATGTTACCACTTCATGTCAGAAAAGATATGTAATGTCTTAAAACTTTAATAAAGATATGTGTAAAAAAAAAATAAAAAAAAATAAAAAAACATGAATATGCAAGAGAACAGCTGCAGAACTAGAAGCACTCGGAGAGCGCAGACCTCCGCCAAGGCTGATCAGTGCCCCCCCCGTGGGGCCCCCACCCCCAATCACCACCAAAATTTAATCATTTCTTCCTTATCCCATTTCCAACAAACCCTGAAAATGTCATCCAAATCTGTCCTGTAACTTTTGAGTTATGTTGCACACTAACGGACAGACAAACAAACAAACAGACAAACAAACAAACCCTGGCAAAAACATAACCTCCTTGGCGGAGGTAATAACTGTCCACTGTAGTGACCAGTATACATGAAAGGGTTAATTAACAAGCAAAACACAACAAACAACAAAACAGTGGATGAGTATCCAGAGGATAATGTAAAATATGACAAAGGGTAGTTCAACAAAGTTCACATTTAGCAACAAGCAACAATATTAATCCACAGCGAGTCACAGATTGACCATATGGTCCAGATCAGTGTCCTCAGTCCTGGGTCTGTCCTCCCTGAGCCCTAACATAGGCTCTGCACCTTCTGACCATTTGGTCAATATCAACCAACACAGTGGACATTTATGCGTCATCTCATACCATTATTGTAACTTTGCTGTTCTTGATGGGTTCTTGAGTGGAAATCAGTTGTTAATATTTATGTTTTTTTGCACATTATCTCCATGAAGTGAGTAGTAACTAGTATTAGAATATGTTCAAATGTGAGAAAACATCAGATTAAGCTGCATTAAACATGGTTTCATTTCACTGTTTTCATATCACTGTATGATATTGGGTTTTAAATACATGTTTCTTTGCTTCAAGAATTAATATTCATGGTGTAGCTGAGTGGACATTTTTGTAACTCCATGAAAAACACGTTGATTTTTTTTTTTTTTAATTCAATCACATTGTTTTTTGGGGTTTTTTTTATGCCTAAAGAGGAATAAAAACACTCAGGAAAAAAAAATCTTGATTAAGGTTCTCCTAATTCATGCATGAAAGGGTTAAACATTATATATCAGTGGATGGTTTTGTTCATTGGTGCATCTGAGGGTCTTTATGGGTTAAATATTATGAGCTATAATAGAGATAATGTGGTATCAACTTGAGATACAGTCAGATTTAAATAATAAAACAACCAAAAAAGCTATTATTGTAGTATTTTTGCGCATGGAATTAACCCTTTCATGCATAAGTCACTCCAGTGGACAGTTACTCTGCAGCTTTACTCTTGTATATTCACGGGTTTTTGTTGTTTTAGTTCCATATCAACCAACACAGTGGACATTGATGCGTCATCTCATACCATTATTGTAACTTTGCTGTTCTTGATTGGTTCTTGAGTGGAAATCAGCTGTTAATATTTATGTTTTTTTGCACATTATCTCCATGAAGTGAGTAGTAACTAGTATTAGAATATGTTAAAATGTGAGAAAACATCAGATTAGCTGCATTAAACATGGTTTCATTTCACTGTTTTTATATCACTGTATGATATTGGGTTTTAAATACATGTTTCTTTGCTTCAAGAATAAAATTCATGGTGTAGCCGAGTGGACATTTTTGTAACTCCATGAAAAACACGTTGATTTAAAAAAAAAAAAAAAATTCAATCACATTGTTTTTTTGGGGGGGGTTTCATGCCTAAAGAGGAATAAAAACACTAAGGAAAAAAAATCTTGATTAAGGTTCTCCTAATTCATGCATGAAAGGGTTAAACATTATATATCAGTGGATGGTTTTGTTCATTGGCGCATCTGAGGGTCTTTATGGGTTAAATATTATGAGCTATAATAGAGATAATGTGGTATTAACTTGATGCAGTCAGATTTAAATAATAAAACAACCAAAAAAGCTATTATTGTAGTATTTTTGCGCATGGAATTAACCCTTTCATGCATAAGTCACTCCAGTGGACAGTTACTCTGCAGCTTTACTCTTGTATATTCACGGGTTTTTGTTGTTTTAGTTCCATATCAACCAACACAGTGGACATTGATGCGTCATCTCATACCATTATTGTAACTTTGCTGTTCTTGATTGGTTCTTGAGTGGAAATCAGCTGTTAATATTTATGTTTTTTTGCACATTATCTCCATGAAGTGAGTAGTAACTAGTATTAGAATATGTTAAAATGTGAGAAAACATCAGATTAGCTGCATTAAACATGGTTTCATTTCACTGTTTTCATATCACTGTATGATATTGGGTTTTAAATACATGTTTCTTTGCTTCAAGAATTAATATTCATGGTGTAGCTGAGTGGACATTTTTGTAACTCCATGAAAAACACGTTGATTTAAAAAAAAAAAAAAAAAAATTCAATCACATTGTTTTTTTGGGGGGGGTTTCATGCCTAAAGAGGAATAAAAACACTAAGGAAAAAAAATCTTGATTAAGGTTCTCCTAATTCATGCATGAAAGGGTTAAACATTATATATCAGTGGATGGTTTTGTTCATTGGTGCATCTGAGGGTCTTTATGGGTTAAATATTATGAGCTATAATAGAGATAATGTGGTATCAACTTGAGATACAGTCAGATTTAAATAATAAAACAACCAAAAAAGCTATTATTGTAGTATTTTTGCGCATGGAATTAACCCTTTCATGCATAAGTCACTCCAGTGGACAGTTACTCTGCAGCTTTACTCTTGTATATTCACGGGTTTTTGTTGTTTTAGTTCCATATCAACCAACACAGTGGACATTGATGCGTCATCTCATACCATTATTGTAACTTTGCTGTTCTTGATTGGTTCTTGAGTGGAAATCAGCTGTTAATATTTATGTTTTTTTGCACATTATCTCCATGAAGTGAGTAGTAACTAGTATTAGAATATGTTAAAATGTGAGAAAACATCAGATTAGCTGCATTAAACATGGTTTCATTTCACTGTTTTTATATCACTGTATGATATTGGGTTTTAAATACATGTTTCTTTGCTTCAAGAATAAAATTCATGGTGTAGCCGAGTGGACATTTTTGTAACTCCATGAAAAACACGTTGATTTAAAAAAAAAAAAAAATTCAATCACATTGTTTTTTTGGGGGGGGTTTCATGCCTAAAGAGGAATAAAAACACTAAGGAAAAAAAAATCTTGATTAAGGTTCTCCTAATTCATGCATGAAAGGGTTAAACATTATATATCAGTGGATGGTTTTGTTCATTGGCGCATCTGAGGGTCTTTATGGGTTAAATATTATGAGCTATAATAGAGATAATGTGGTATTAACTTGATGCAGTCAGATTTAAATAATAAAACAACCAAAAAAGCTATTATTGTAGTATTTTTGCGCATGGAATTAACCCTTTCATGCATAAGTCACTCCAGTGGACAGTTACTCTGCAGCTTTACTCTTGTATATTCACGGGTTTTTGTTGTTTTAGTTCCATATCAACCAACACAGTGGACATTGATGCGTCATCTCATACCATTATTGTAACTTTGCTGTTCTTGATTGGTTCTTGAGTGGAAATCAGCTGTTAATATTTATGTTTTTTTGCACATTATCTCCATGAAGTGAGTAGTAACTAGTATTAGAATATGTTAAAATGTGAGAAAACATCAGATTAGCTGCATTAAACATGGTTTCATTTCACTGTTTTCATATCACTGTATGATATTGGGTTTTAAATACATGTTTCTTTGCTTCAAGAATTAATATTCATGGTGTAGCTGAGTGGACATTTTTGTAACTCCATGAAAAACACGTTGATTTAAAAAAAAAAAAAAAAAAAAATTCAATCACATTGTTTTTTTGGGGGGGGTTTCATGCCTAAAGAGGAATAAAAACACTAAGGAAAAAAAATCTTGATTAAGGTTCTCCTAATTCATGCATGAAAGGGTTAAACATTATATATCAGTGGATGGTTTTGTTCATTGGTGCATCTGAGGGTCTTTATGGGTTAAATATTATGAGCTATAATAGAGATAATGTGGTATCAACTTGAGATACAGTCAGATTTAAATAATAAAACAACCAAAAAAGCTATTATTGTAGTATTTTTGCGCATGGAATTAACCCTTTCATGCATAAGTCACTCCAGTGGACAGTTACTCTGCAGCTTTACTCTTGTATATTCACGGGTTTTTGTTGTTTTAGTTCCATATCAACCAACACAGTGGACATTGATGCGTCATCTCATACCATTATTGTAACTTTGCTGTTCTTGATTGGTTCTTGAGTGGAAATCAGCTGTTAATATTTATGTTTTTTTGCACATTATCTCCATGAAGTGAGTAGTAACTAGTATTAGAATATGTTAAAATGTGAGAAAACATCAGATTAGCTGCATTAAACATGGTTTCATTTCACTGTTTTATATCACTGTATGATATTGGGTTTTAAATACATGTTTCTTTGCTTCAAGAATAAAATTCATGGTGTAGCCGAGTGGACATTTTTGTAACTCCATGAAAAACACGTTGATTTAAAAAAAAAAAAAAAATTCAATCACATTGTTTTTTTGGGGGGGGTTTCATGCCTAAAGAGGAATAAAAACACTAAGGAAAAAAAATCTTGATTAAGGTTCTCCTAATTCATGCATGAAAGGGTTAAACATTATATATCAGTGGATGGTTTTGTTCATTGGCGCATCTGAGGGTCTTTATGGGTTAAATATTATGAGCTATAATAGAGATAATGTGGTATTAACTTGATGCAGTCAGATTTAAATAATAAAACAACCACAAAAGCCATTATTGTAGTATTTTTGCGCATGGAATTAACCCTTTCATGCATAAGTCACTCCAGTGGACAGTTACTCTGCAGCTTTACTCTTGTATATTCACGGGTTTTTGTTGTTTTAGTTCCATATCAACCAACACAGTGGACATTGATGCGTCATCTCATACCATTATTGTAACTTTGCTGTTCTTGATTGGTTCTTGAGTGGAAATCAGCTGTTAATATTTATGTTTTTTTGCACATTATCTCCATGAAGTGAGTAGTAACTAGTATTAGAATATGTTAAAATGTGAGAAAACATCAGATTAGCTGCATTAAACATGGTTTCATTTCACTGTTTTCATATCACTGTATGATATTGGGTTTTAAATACATGTTTCTTTGCTTCAAGAATTAATATTCATGGTGTAGCTGAGTGGACATTTTTGTAACTCCATGAAAAACACGTTGATTTAAAAAAAAAAAAAAAATTCAATCACATTGTTTTTTTGGGGGGGGTTTCATGCCTAAAGAGGAATAAAAACACTAAGGAAAAAAAATCTTGATTAAGGTTCTCCTAATTCATGCATGAAAGGGTTAAACATTATATATCAGTGGATGGTTTTGTTCATTGGTGCATCTGAGGGTCTTTATGGGTTAAATATTATGAGCTATAATAGAGATAATGTGGTATCAACTTGAGATGCAGTCAGATTTAAATAATAAAACAACCACAAAAGCCATTATTGTAGTATTTTTGCGCGTGGACTTAAAGTGGATCCAAACTCTGTGGTCTTACCTGTGGCAGGTCTGGAGCGCGCACTGTCACACACTGGTCCACAGACACAAAAGGCATGCACAAGTGTCCAAAACACTAAGTTCCCAGTCCAGGGGGGGCTCCAGGGGTTCATGATGCCCGGCTGATGCGTGGACTAATGTTTCAGAGCCGCGCGACCATAGTGGCTCCAACAACAGCTGATGCGCGAGTGCGTAAAAGCCCCTCCAAAAAGGACTTCCTGAAATGTGAGCCCTTCTACGAACAGGAGCTGGAGGAAATCCCGAAGACAGCTGAGCTCATTCAACTCCCCGCACTTTGTTTTTAAGGAGATGTCCGACTCCAATAAAAAAAAAAAAAAAAAAAAAGAAGAAGAAGATCTGGAAGAGAATGGAGCGCGAGCGGTGAAAGCATTGACAAACGCGCGAGGCACACGGTCCGAGGCGCGAGCTGGAATCACATCAATTCCACAGCAATTACAGAGCAGGACTGTTGTGTTCTGAGAGAGGACCATGTGCTTCTATAGGAGGGTCTGCAGGGTCCTAATGCCGACCCACCATGCACAGTCCACGGACACGGACAGTGGAAACACATGGAGCAGCACTTCTGGTGGAGGATTACAAAATAAAACTCAGATAATACTAAAAAAAGAAACTTCCAAATCTGTGTTTTCATATCTGTTTTTAATCTGTCATGGCATTTGGCAACCACAAAAAAACATATCCTTTATTTATTTCCTATGTCATTATAATATTACAATTATTAGAATTTTAACCTACGTTTTTATTGCAGTCATTATATGTTCTATGTTTTCAGCTTCTTTTTCTGTAATTTGTCATTTTTATTTTGTTTTGTTTTATTCATCTTTTTTATATAAATACAGATTAAAAAGACCTTCTATTGTAGAATATAGACATGTTTTCTACTATTAGAACTTCAAGAACAACATGAAAGAAAGAAAGAAAGAAAGAAAGAAAGAAAGAAAGAACGAGGGAGAGACAGACAAATGGAGAGAGGGAGGGAGAAAGAAAGAGGGAAGGAGGGAGGGAAAGAAAGAGAGGGAGGGAGAAAGAGGGAGGACTAAAGAAAGAAAGAAAGGGAGAAAAAGGGAGGACAAAAGAAAGAACAAAAGAACGAGGGAGAGACAGACAGATGGAGAGAGGGAGGGAGGGAGGAAGAAAGAAAGAACGAGGGAGAGACAGACGGATGGAGAGAGGGAGAGGGAGGGACAGAGGAAGAAAGAAAGAGGGAAGGAGGGAAAGAAAGAAAGAGAGGGAGGGAGAAAGAGGGAGAAAGAAAGAAAGAATGAGGGAGAGAGAGGGAGGGAGGGAGAAAGAGGGAGGAAGAAAGAAAGAAAGAATGAGGGAGAGAGAGGGAGGGAGGAAGAAAGAAAGAAAGAATGAGGGAGAGAGAGGGAGGGTGGGGAGAAAGAGGGAGGAAGAAAGAAAGAAAGAATGAGGGAGAGAGAGGGAGGGAGGAAGAAAGAAAGAAAGAATGAGGGAGAGAGAGGGAGGGAGGGAGAAAGAGGGAGGAAGAAAGAAAGAACGAGGGAGAGACAGACGGATGGAGAGAGGGAGAGGGAGGGACAGAGGAAGAAAGAAAAGAGGGGAAGGAGGGAAAGAAAGAAAGAGAGGGAGGGAGAAAGAGTGGAGAAAGAAAGAAAGAATGAGGGAGAGAGGAGGGAGGGAGGGGAGAAAGAGGGAGAGAAAAAGAACGAAAGAACGAGGGGAGAGAGAGGGAGGGAGGGAGAAAGAGGGAGGAGAAAAGAAGAATGAGGGAGAGAGAGGGAGGGAGGGAGAAAGAGGGAGGAAGAAAGAGAAAGAACGAGGGAGAGAGAGGGAGGGAGGGAGAAAGAGGGAGAAAGAAAGAAAGAATGAGGGAGAGAGAGGGAGGGAGGGAGAAAGAGGGAGGAAGAAAGAAAGAAAGAACGAGGGAGAGAGAGGGAGGGAGGGAGAAAGAGGGAGGAAGAAAGAAACAAAGAAACAAACAAACAAACAAAGCCCCTCTTGTATAAAAGTGGAGTCCTTTCCGTTGAAACCCTCCAGTTCAAAGTGAATGTAAACGTTCATTCATGACTGTCACATTAGTCTAAAACAGCTGAAACGTTGCCATGACACTGCACCTCCTCCTTCTGCTGAACTCCTACTTTTATTTTGTCATTCCACTTCCTCTCCTCTCCGGTCCTCCTCTGTCCATACTTGACTCCCTCCCCAGACTCCCTCCAGCAGTCGCTGTTGGCCCGGTCCTGGTGCATGTCATTAAATGGACATGTGTTAGAATTCACTCAGACTCCAGTGAAATGCACAACTGCACAATGCAAATGTGTTTGTGTTTGTTGTGGCTCTGCAGTTTCCCCACACAAAACCACACCGACTGTGGAAAAGCAGATTCAAGTCTCATTTAGAAATACATTTAACCCTTTAACCCCTGACGTGTCTGTGGTGAGCGTTACGTTTGTAGGATTTATTTATAATATTCCTCAAAATTCCACCGTTTACTGAATGGGAAAATGTCTAAACGTGCTGACAGAGTAGACCTTGTTTCTTCCATAGACATCTGAGCATGCTCAGTTCACCCCACCTGTGGAACTGTGGTAAAACACGAAGCAGTGACTGAGATCGACTATAAAAATAAAGGTTTTCTGGGTTGTTGTTGTTTTTTTTTTACACTATTTTCCTTGCAAGGTTATTATCGTTAACAAAAACTAACGAAATGACCAAAACTAGAATTGAAAAAACATGTTCGTTAACTGAAATAAATCAAAACTATAATTAAAAGGAAAAAAACGATGATTAACTGAAACTGTAATTGTGTGTTTACAAAAATAAAACGCATAAAAATTATGGATAAAATTCCCTTCGTTTTTGTCTTTGTCAACGTCGGATTGATACAAAATCGATTTATTTCGCTCGAGCAATTTTAGCTAGCGGCACCCTACGACATGTCACGGTTCGTCACTTCTGGTCACTTGTCATTTATAGTCGTCTTCTCATCCCCACTCTACCTGGAAACATGCAGACTAAAGTTGGTCAAAAGCAGAGTCCTGTCTGGAATTTATTTGAATACGACGGTGAAGAAGAGAAAAGATACGACAAAACTAAAATTAACCCTTTCATGCATAAATTACGAGAACCTTAATCAAGATTTTTTTTTTCCTGTGTGTTTTTATTCCTCTTTAGGCATGAAAAAACAATGTGATTGAATTTTTTTTTTTTTTTTTTTTTTTTTTAAATCAACCTGTTTTTCATGGAGTTACAAAAGTGTCCACTCAGCTACACCATAAATTTTATCCTTGAAGCAAAGAAACATGTATTTAAAACCCAATATCATAAAGTGATATAAAAACAGTGAAATGAAACCATGTTTAATGCAGCTAATCTGATGTTTTCTCACATTTTAACATATTCTAATACTAGTTATTACTCACTTCATGGAGAGAATATGCAAAAAATAAATATTAACAATCGATTTCCACACAAGAACCAATCAAGAACAGCAAAGTTACAATAATGGTATGAGATGATGCATAAATGTCCACTGTGTTGGTTGATATGGAACTAAAACAACAAAAACTCATGAATATACAAGAGAACAGCTGTAGAGTAACTGTCCACTGGAGTGACTTATGCATGAAAGGGTTAATTCCATGCACAAAAATACTACAATAATGGCTTTTGTGGTTGTTTTATTATTTAACTCAAGTTAATACCACATTATTTCTATTATAGCTCATAATATTTAACCCATAAAGACCCAAAGATGCACCAGTGAAGAAAAACATCCACTGATATATAATGTTTAACCCTTTCATGCATGAATTATAAGAATCTTAATCAAGATTTTTTTTTTCCTGAGTGTTTTTATTCTTCTTTAAGCATGAAAAAACAACAACAACAACAATGTGATTGAATTTTTTTTTTTAAATCAACCTGTTTTTCATGGAGTTACAAAAATGTCCACTCAGCTACACCATGAATTTTATCCTTGAAGCAAAGAAACATGTATTTAAAACCCAATATCATACAGTGATATAAAAACAGTGAAATGAAACCATGTTTAATGCAGCTAATCTGATGTTTTCTCACATTTTAACATATTCTAATACTAGTTACTACTCACTTCATGGAGATAATATGCAAAAAATAAATATTAACAATTGATTTCCACTCAAGAACCAATCAAGAACAGCAAAGTTACAATAATGGTATGAGATGACGCATCAATGTCCACTGTGTTGGTTGATATGGAACTAAAACAACAAAACCCATGAATATACAAGAGAACAGCTGTCGAGTAACTGTCCACTGGAGTGACTTATGCATGAAAGGGTTAATACTACAGCTAAACTAAAACTAAGCATTAAAAAAAAAATGAAAACCAATAAAAACTAGCAAACCTGCCCTAAAACTGAATTAAAATTAACTGAATTAGAGAAAGAAAAGTCAAAACTAAATAAAACTAAACTATAATGAACTAGAAGCACTCGGAGAGCGCAGACCTCCGCCAAGGCTGATCAGTGGCCCCCCCCCCGTGGGCCCCCCCACGCCAAGGAGGTTATGTTTTTGCCAGGGTTTGTTTGTCTGTCTGTTTGTTTGTTTGTCTGTTTGTTTGTCTGTCTGTTAGTGTGCAACATAACTCAAAAAGTTATGGACAGATTTGGATGAAATTTTCTGGTCTGCGCCCCCCCCCCCCCCCACACACACTAACGGACAGACAAACAGACAAACAAACCCTGGCAAAAACATAACCTCCTTGGCGGAGGTAAAAATCCAAAACTATTATAATGTTGTTTCCTTGTCGTTTTTTAGTCCAACACCCTGAAGGTTCAATGGACTATTGGTATCAGTTGTCTGGCCACCCGTCCATCGGTAAAACAACTTTTCATGAAACTTCTTCTCCATAACCGTCAGCCAGAATCTATTAAGATTCATAGCAGATGTTCCTTGGGATAAGGTCTACTACGGTTGTTCAAATAACTGAGAAACATTGATTTTTGAATTTTTTTTTTTTTTTTTTTTTTTTATGAATTTTTGACATTTTAAAAATCCCCATCAGTTTATAACACTGGGTTACAAAAGAATGTTTTTTGCAAGTTGTCTAGGTTTTTTCAACTGAATTCGGACCATTTTGCACCGCTAAATGCAAAAATGACATCTGTTCTTCTCAATCAGGTCAGGTTTTTTTGCTAATTTGATTTGGAAAAATTTGATCTTCTCACAAAATTGATTACATTTTTGTGATTTTATCGGTTGATTTTTTATATAGTTCTCACCCAAATAGGTTTTAAGAAAAAAAAAAATCATTTGATCATTTGATTCCTGTTAGGTACAATGGTGTATTCAGAGCAGATGTAGCAGAATACGTCAGGCTTATTTTTGCAAGATCTTCTAGACGAAGCCATTTCATTCACCTGTAATATTAAAAAAAACATTAATCATAAATTGGCAAAAGTCAAATCTTCAGAACTCGTTTATTGCAAGAAATATGAAAGAATTTTGTATCATATGATGTGAAAATGCCCATAAATGTAAGCAAAAATGTTAAAAAGCCAATATGTAGCATAGTTCAGAAAGTTGACCTGATTGAGCAAAATTAATGTGATTTTTGGATTCAGCACACCAAAATTATCCGAAATCAGCTCAAAAAACTTAAACAATAAATTTGCTGTTGACCAGTGTAATGGGACATGTTTGGAAAAAGTGCTATAACTTCAAAACAGTTGAAGATATTGATATAATTACTATTGGCAATAAATAGAAAGTCACATATGGGCTTTCATTTGGTGCCATGACCTTTGACCTTGACTGACCTTGAAAGGTCAAACTGAGGTCATCTAGGTCCAGATTTCTAGAAACTTGTTCTCCAAAACCATCAACCAGAATCAATTTTTTAAAATTTTAAAAATCCCCATTGGTTTATAATGGAAAAAATGTCAAAGTGCTTTAATTTGAAAACAGTTGAAGATATTGATATAATTATTATTGGTAATAAATAGGAAGTCGCGTATGGGCTTTAATTTGATGCCATGACCTTTGACCTTGACTGACCTTGAAAGGTCAAACTGAGGTCATCTAGGTCCAGATTTCTAGAAACTTGTTCTCCAAAACCATCAACCAGAATCAATTGAGATTCATAACAGAGGTTCCTCAGGGTACATTCTACGGAATTTGTTCAAAATAATTGAGAAATATTAATTTTTTTATGAATTTTTAAAATTTTAAAAATCCCCATTGGTTTATAATGGAAAAAATGTCAAAGTGCTTTAACTTGAAAACAGTTAAAGACATTGATATAATTATTATTGGCAATAAATAGGAAGTCATATATGGGCTTTAATTTGATGCCATGACCTTTGACCTTGACTGACCTTGAAAAATCAAACCCGAGGTTATCTTCGTCCAGATTTCGACAAACTCCTTCTCCAAAACCGTCAGCCAGAATCAATTGAAATTCATAGCAGAGGCTCCTCAGGGTAGGGTCTACAGAATTTGTTCAAAGTATTGAGAAATATTGATTTTTGACATTTTTTTAATGAATTTTTAACATTTAAAAAATCCCCATTGGTTTATAATGGAAAAAATGTCCAAGTGCTATAACTTGAAAACAGTTGAAGATATTGATAGAATTACTATTGGTAATGGATAGGAGGTCACATATGGGCTATCATTTGGTGCTATGACCTTTGACCTTGAGTGACTTTGGAAGGTCAAACGGATGTCAATTAACCCTTGGTCCTATTCTTGCTTATACTGTTGTTTGTAGTGTTGTGGTATTGTCCTTTTTTATATATATATATTTTTTTATTGTGTTTTTACTGAGTTTTGACCGTGTAACTGCTTTTTGGAGTTCAACCATGTGGAAAAAAACAGCTGGACTGATTTATATATGTATAAAAAAAAAGAAAAGAAAAAAAAGAGCCCCAAAATATAGACTACTGAGCCAAAATTCAAACACTTGTTGCGTGTTTTATTTTATTTATTTATTTATTTATTTATTTATTTATTTATTTTTACTTCAATGTAGTTAATTTTTTGCATATTTTCCATGTTATTTATTATTTTTGTACATATTTTTTTGTCGTTTTTGTTCATTTAGTTGCTTATTTTGTTTATTTTTCTACATTTTTTAAATCATTCAATTTTTTTCCTCAGTTTTGTTGGACTGATTTAGCTATGTATAACAAATAAGAAAAAAAAAAAAAAAAGTGCCCCAAAATAAAAACTACTGGGCCAAAATTCAAAGACTTGTTGCTTATTTTATTTTATTTTATTTATTTTTACTTCAGTGTAGTTAATTTTTTGCATATTTTTCATTTTATTTATTATTTTTGTACATATTTTTGTCGTTTTTGTTCATTTAGTTGCTTATTTTTCTTTATTTTTCTATATTTTTTTAATCATTTTATTTTTTTCCTCAGTTTTGTTCAGTTTGTGGCTTATTTTGCTCATGTTATTTGTAATTTTCTCGGTAAAACACAGTGGTTTCAACACACACACACACACACACACACACACATATATATACAAAGCTGCAGAAATGGAGTGGACCAGTGTTTTCTTGGCGTTTCAGTGCTAAGGCTGCAGAGGTCGAGCTTGAAAGCCTTTTTCGCCTGCAGGGTGAAATAACAGAACGTACCGTACACCAGCAGCATGAGCTTAATGTAAAGTCACAGTAACGCGTCCTATTGTAGCTTTACATCAAACAGCAGCAGACATCATCTTCTCAAAAGTCTTGAATTAGGATCAAATCTGAGTGAAAACAGAAAAAACTGCAAACATTTATGATAAAGAACAGGCTGTAAAATAGAAATAATCCTCCAGCCTTTTACATCCAAACACAATAAAAACATTTTAACCCAAATATAAAATACACTTACAAATAAAATACACATTCTGCAGCAGCTAGACCTGAATATATGTTTTATAATTACAAATGCAGTACTTTCTATAATAACAGTGCAATTATAAACCAGGAATGATGTTATTTTGACTTTATTTGACTGTATTTCTATATATTCATGTATATAAATATCGAGGTTTTCTATGAATTTATTGTCTAAATTCTTATTCCTTTATCTTTTTTTCCGTTTTGTTTTTTCCTAAGACCTGAGTAATACATTTTTTTCCTCTTATCTACCATATACTTGTGCAGAAATACTGTAAAACATCCTTGAATCCTTATTTTTAGTTGTACTTTTTGTTTCCTCACATCTATATGGTGACAAGTGACCTTTTTATTGAATGTTTTGTATGATAAAATGTCAAATAATAAAAAGAATAATGATAATATTTGTTATGATAAATTAAAAATTAAGATTTTTTTAAAGATTATATTGATAATAAAGTTAAAAAATGGGGGATAAAATAGCATATTATAATTATTTTGCTATAAAAATTGATAAAGGTGAGTGACCTTTGTATATTGAATGTTTTAAATGAAAAAGTGAGAAAATGACAATATAATCTAAAAAAAAATAACTGCCAGGATAAATATCAAAGTAACATTTCTTTTTTACTACTTTTTTTCCTCAGATCTGTATGGTGACAAGTGACCTTTGTATATTGAATATTTTAAAAGACAATTAAAAAAGTGGTAATATATAAAACAAAATGATGATAATAGTAATAATAATAACTGTAATGACATTTTTTTTGTTATGAATTTAGTATCAAAAATGTTTTTGCATCATTTTTTTTGTTGTTGTTGTTTTGTTTTTTAAAGAGATCTGTATGACAGAGACATTTGTATATTGAACATTTTAAAAGAGAAAGTGAGAAAATGGCAATATATATATAAAAAAAGACAAATATCAAATTAGCATTTCTTTTTTTTATTATATCTGTTTTATTTTACTCAACAAAATCATTTCAACCCAAATACAAAATACATTCCTTGTAAACCATGAATGTTATTTTCACTTTATTTGTCTGTATATAAATATATTAATGCATTTATTTATCACATTTTTCTGTGAATTTAGTGCTTAAATTCGTTTTTTGCATTTTTTTTTTCTGTTTACTCTTTATTGACACTTTAATAACCATTTTCTTCCCTCTAATCTGCTATATACTTGTACAGAATACACTTGCACTTATTTGTATTAGTTCTTTTTTTTTCTCCTTACATCTGTATGGTGATAAGTGACCTTTGTATTGTGAATATTTAAATTATATTTATGAAAAAGTGAGAAAATGGCAATATATTTGGGGAAAAAAAGACAAATATCAAATTAACATTTCTTTTTTTTTAACGATATCAGTTTCATTTTCCTCAATAGAATCACTTCAACCCAAATAGAAAATACATTTATTCACAGTTTAATATATAGTACCCATTCTGATCCCATTACACAGTAGTTAGACGCAGAACATTTATGCTTTATAATGGTCTAATTCTACTCTTTCTATAATGACAGTGCAATTATAAACCATGAATGATGTTATTTTTACTTTATTTTACTTATTTTTTTTTTTCTTTTTTAACATTTTTTTATTCAACCTCAGTAACTATTTTTTTCCTCTTATCTACTACATACTTGTACAGAATATACTTGTACTTATTTATAGTACTTTTTTTCCTTACATCCATATGGTGACAAGTGACCTTTGTATATCGAATATTTTAAATGAGAAAGTGAAAAAAATGGCAATATATTCCAAAAAAAAGACAAATATCAAATTAATATTTCGTTTTTTACGATATCAGTTTAATTTTACTCAACAAAATCATTACTAATGACAGTGCAATTATAAACCATGAATGATGTTATTTTTTACTTTATTTTACTGTATATAAATATATTAATGCATTTATTCCATTTTTCTGCAAATTTAGTGTCAATGTTTAGTTTTTGCTTTTTAAAAAATTTTTTATGAGACCTCAGTAACTATTTTTTTCCTCTTATCTACGATATACTTGTACAGAATATACTTATTTATAGTAGTACTTTTTTCCATACATCCATATGATGACAAGTGACCTTTGTATATTGAATATTTTAAATGAGAAATTGCAAAAAACAACAACAAAAACAACAACAAAAAGCCAATATATTTCATTTATGTTTCATTTTACTCAACAAAATCTCTTCAACCCAAATAGAAAATACATTTATTCACAGTTTAATATATAGTACCCATTCTGATCCCATTACACAGTAGTTAGACGCAGAACATTCATGCTTTATAATGGTCTAATTCTACTCTTTCTATAATGACAGTGCAATTATAAACCATGAATGATGTTATTTTTACTTTATTTGACTGTATGTAAATATATAAATGTATTTATTTATCACATTTTTCAGTGAATTTAGTGTCAACTTTTTTTTTTTTTTGCTTTTGTTTTTTTTTTTTTTTTATGACACCTCTGTAACTATTTTTTTCCTCTTATCTACAATAGACTTGTACAAAATATACTTATTTATAGTAGTACTTTTTTTCCTTATATCCATATGATGACAAGTGACCTTAGTATATTGAATATTTTAATTGAGAAAGTGAAAAAAAAAGGCAATATATTCCAAAAAAAAAGACAAATATCAAATTAACATGTCTTTTTTTACTATATCTGTTTAATTTTACTCAACAAAATCACTTCAACCCAAATACAAAATACATTTATTCACAGTTTAATATAAAGTACACGTTCTGATCCCATCACACAGTAGTTAGACGCAGAACATTCATGCTTTATAATGGTCTAATTCTACTCTTTCTATAATGACAGTGCAATTATAAACCATGAATGATGTTATTAACACACTCCCACACATACATGTCTATAAATAGTGCGTCCAATCCTTCATGTGCACGATTATAAATGAACGGGGCTCAAATCTAAAAGGCTACTGAGTATTCTAAAAGTTAAAATAATAATAAAAAAAGACTGTCTGCTATGGAAGCCCAGGAATAAATACAGCACTTCCACTTTGATCAAAATGCACAAATCCAAATGTGTCCAGTCAGACCGGGGGCTCATCAGGAGACAAAGAGCAGAGACAAAGGCTCCATTGAAATCCTCACTGTCCATTAACGGAGCATTTCCAACCAGGAGAGGTCACATTCCTCCATCTTGCCGCTAATAGCCAGCGCTGAATGATGGCAAGGCCTGCTCGGCTCTTTGGTTCTGCTTATTGGTTGTGTAATGAGGACGGCGGTTAAAGGCTGGGGATGAGGACACGGACGGGGACGCATAATGAAGGATTGTGTCTTCTATCTCTGCTTTGCATCATATGAGATCATGTGAAAGTGGTAGAGTCGATGAGATCAGAGTCAGGACACTGCAATCACACCAACACCACTTAAGTTTGGCCGTCGTCTGATAAAAGCATTAGTGTGTTTATCTCAGGGGTGTGAAACGTACGGCCTGCGGACCAAAACTGGCCCGCTAGAGCAGGGGTTTCAAACATGCGGTCCGCCAAAAGTTCCAATCTGGCCTGTGGGATGAATTTACAAAGTGCAAAAATTCCACCGTCGAGGCTGTGGAACTTATTTTAGTTCAGGTTCCACATACAGACCAGTGGCGATTTCTCATAGACTGCAAGGGAAACCCGGCTTCCCCTAAAATTACGAAAATTAAATGGTTAAATATGTTCGGTTGTGTTGACATTTCATTGACTACAAATGTTCAACACATTCATCTTAAAGATGAGTTCGTTCAAATCAGCTTTATCACAAATCAACGGACGCGATGTTGTTCACTTCTCTGTTTTCTCATTCCATCTCTGCTCAGTGCATTTGTCCGTAGACTCTCAGCGTCCATGCACTTCAATGGGACTGAGTGGAACAGTTTTTTTCATTGCCTCAAAACTGGACGGTAATTGGATAAATGCCACCATGTTGTCCCGCCCCCGGACGCCGGGCATCTCTGGGGGTGAATGGAGCTGTGGGTGGAGCTCGGCCGGGCTGGACGCTAGAATCCCACGTGCCGATTGGAGGATCAGTCGAAAGGCTGAATCCTGTTTGATTGACAGGTAGTTTCAGATCTACTCCTTCACTGACACAGTTCAGTTTAATACCGCTGCACATTCTGCTATGAAATGGAGAGAAACCACTACGAAATTACTCGTTCATTTCTTGCACTGTAAATAAAACACACTCATTGGACTTCCTTGTTTCAATTTCACATAATTTCACTGCTTTCTTGTTTCAGTTCCATGATTTAATCATTTCTTGTTCGAGTTTAATATCGTTTTGTAGATAGTTAAATCAGTTAAACTGTCAGCTAGGTCGGAGTGAAAGGAGCATCTGTAGTTTAAAAAGGCTGAAGTCTTCCACCCACAACACACTGGGCCAAAGCAATCTAAGCAGAGAGGACACTGGTCCAGTCCCTGGAAAAGACGCCTACTTGGTACGATAAGGTGACTGAGCATTTTCTTAAAAAGGAACGGAGGGCCGAATGTATGTTTAAATAACTTGACTTTTTTTTGTTTTTTTTTTTGTTTCGATGTAAGTCGACAACGAGCTTCCCCTGTCTGAAAGACGAGCAGCCGCCACTGATACAGACCAATATGATCTACAGTCAAATAATAACAGCAGAAGAACCGACAAAAAAATAAGGACTCCATATTTTCTTCTCGGTTTGATGTGGAAAAAATATGACATTATGCGTATAACTAATGACAACTTCAAATTTTTGCCTTTGTTTTAGTGCGAAAAATAACATCAACCCTTTCATGCATGAATTATGAGAACCTTAATCAAAAATTTTTCCTGAGTGTTTTTATTCCTCTTTAGGCATGAAAAAAAGCAATGCAATTGAAATTTTTCTTCTGAAAAATAAATTTAAAAAAAATAAAAACATTTTAAAAATTAAAAAAAATATGTATACACATGCCTGGCATCTGATATTACTGAACTGGAAGGGGAAGAACCCTCCTGCCTATGTTCATTGGATTAGAGAGGTGATGTTGGGATTAGACTTGGAAAAAATTAGGTATACAGTCTGCGGGTTGGAGGATAAAGATGATAGAACCTGGTCACAGTTTATAATTCATATCAAGAACTTGCCTTTTACCTGATTCCTTGTTTTTACTTAATGCATTTTTCTTTCTTCTTCACTCTTTTACTGCCATCTTAGTCTTCTCAGTGCCCACAGTCTGACTGCTGGGACTTCTTTTTTTTCCTTATGCAAGAGGTCCAGAATGTTGGTGATATGACCAAAATGATCAACATAAATTGGTTTGAGTCTTTTTTTTTTTTTTTTTGGTGTTCTGTTTGTCTGTGTGTTTATATGGATATATTTGTGGGGATGCCACCTGGATGGGGGGGAGGAGGGGCAAGTTTAAGAATTGCATAAAATATGCCTTAAAGATATAATTGTAATGGAAAAATGATAAATAAAGTTGTTCACAGAAATTATGTGTATCAATTAAAAAAATAAAAAATAAAAAAGTAAGAGAAAAAAATAAAATAAAATAATAAATACAAAAAATAATAATGAAAAAAAAAAAACAATTCTTATGAACCTATTTTTCATGAAGTTGCAAAAATGTCTGCTCAGCTGGACACCACATGTTTAATTTTTGACGCACAGAAACATGTATTTACTGATAAATTGTGTGAAAACTATGGAGAGGGCTTGTGATTCTGGGGGTTTATCCTCAGGAGAGATCTACATAATGTTACCAATTCATGTCAGAAAAGATATGTAGTGTCTTCAAACTTTAATAAAGATATGTGTAAAAATAAAAACAAAAAAAAACAATGAAAAGAACAACAAAACCCATCAATATACAACAGAACAGCTGTAGAAGAGCTGTCCACTGGAGTGACCACTGTGCATGAAAGGGTTAAATTATGAAAATATTTACATTTACAAACTATCCTGTAACAATAAAATGTGAATAACCTGAACAAATATGAACAACCTGAAATAATAAGAGCTTTATTTATATAGCACCTTTTAAAACAAAGTTCACAAAGTGCTTTTGACAGACAAAGCAGAGGGCACAACAGCCGGATACAAGATGCAAGTAAAAACGCTAAAACAGAAGCAACACAATAAAAGAGATGTGTGCAACAAATGCAAAAACATGACACTTCGAATAAATTAAATGAATCAGAATAAAGAGGGCTAAGAGAACGTAAAATGATGCAGTCAAATCAATGTAAAAATAAAGGAGTGAGATAAAACAACATGTCTGAGAATGTCAATTAATAATCAAACAGGATAAGATTCAGATGTTAAAAATTAAAAATCAAATGAAATGTCTAAAGAAAATTAAGCACAATTTAACTATTTTCTGCCTGTTACTAAGTGTTTAGTGTCTTTGTGGCAGATACTTCAGGGAAAAAATAGGACTGACAAGGCCGCTCCAGGACCCACAAAAACTGAAGTCAAGGTCGTCATGGAGACTGATGGACAAACAACAGTGTCTTTGTCGATTCGATCCATCATGCACATATAGAAATGATAAGTTCAGGCACAATATTCTTAAAATTGCACTTATTTTTCTTCAGAAATTTCATTTTTTTCAGGTTATTCACATCTTTTTTTGTTTGGATAGTTCACAAAAGTAAGTATTTTCATAATTTAATGGGTTTTGTTTGCACTAAAACAAAGACAAAAATTTGGAGTTGTCATTATTTCTAGGTTATTATGCTTTTATTGTACTGGTCCAGCCCACTGGAGCTCAAATCTGGCCCTGAAAGAAAATGAGTTTGAGACCCCTGCGCTAGAGGGTCCGATCTGGCCCATCGGATGAATTTGTGAAATGCAAAAATCGTTAACCCATAAAGACCCAGAGCTACTTTTGTGGCAGTTTCCAAATATTTAACTTTACTTAAGTGATTGATCATCATTTATCTGTATTATAAAATCATTTATATGTATTATAAAAGCCAAGTGGCCTCTGTGGACGTGCATGTGTGTGTATGTGTCTCAGAAATCACACAAAATCTGTACAGAGCTGACTGCTGCAGTTGGTCATACTTATGCAGTTTTGGTCAAAGAACAGACGAGCAAAAGCAACAAGTTGATAGGACCAATATTTTGGGAGGTTTTAGTAATTTTGGAATACGACTGCCTTACAATCACTTTGCTATGGCCACAATGTTTTGGCGGTGACCGGTGGACAAATGTGGTACAGCATGCACAAATACACAACAGCATAAAAACGACCACATCTAGAACCCGTGGATGGGTCAGCACGCTAGTTGTGACATTATCCTCTGTATTTTGTGTTTATTCAGTGAACATCAGGTATTTTCGTATATTTAATTCACTGATCATGTAGATGTTCATAAAAGCTTGGATTAAAGTTGAGGGTTATTATATCAGAAACAGAGAAAACTAAAAAAAAAAAAAAAAGTGGCTTTTTCAGCAAAGATATCAATGACAGAACATAAAAGTATTATTTTGCACATGTTCTTATTTGTTTTCCTTTATTTTATTTGTTATTTTATTTGTTTTTGTTCCTTTTGTTGCTCATGCTGATTACCAAAAATGTTCAGCTGTTGGTTGAACGGGAAAAAATTCCAGTTTAGGGTTTCAAAATAAAGATTATGTCGAAAAATAAGGTTTTCATTGACTGTGAGTATACAGGGGTTGGACAAAAAAATGGAAACACCTTAAAAAATCAACAAAATATAATTTAATATGGTGTAGGTCCGCCTTTTGCGGCAATTACAGCCTCAATTCTCCGAGGTATTGATTCATACAACTTGTGAATTGTTTCCAAAGGAATTTGAAGCCATTCCTCAGTTAGAATACCCTCCAACTCTTTTAGAGACGATGGCGGTGGAAATCGACGTCTTACTTGAATCTCTAAAACTGACCATAAATGCTCAATAATGTTGAGGTCTGGGGACTGTGCCGGCCATACGAGATGCTCAACTTCATTAGAATGTTCCTCATGCCATTCTTTAACAATTCTAGCTGTATGGATTGATGCCAAAATGTTAGGTGTTTCCATTATTTTGTCCAACCCCTGTAGATGTTCATAAAAGCTTGGATTAAAGTTGAGGGTTATTATATGAGAAACAGAGAAAACTAAAAAAAAAAAAAAAGTGGCTTTTTCAGCAAAGATATCAATGACAGAACATAAAAGTATTATTTTGCACATTTTCTTATTTGTTTTCCTTTATTTTATTTGTTATTTTTTTTGTTTTTGTTCCTTTTGTTGCTCATGCTGATTACCAAAAATGTTCAGCTGTTGGTTGAACGGGAAAAAATTCCAGTTTAGGGTTTCAAAATAAAGATTATGTCGAAAAATAAGGTCTCAAAGTTTTCATTGACTGTGAGTGTATATGTGTTTCACCTTTCCACTGTAATGGTTCAAGAAAACTTTAATAAAAAATGAGTAAAAAAAAAAAAAAGCCAAAACTGTTATTCTCCTGGGTCTCAGGAGGATATGGGGTGTGTTCCATAAAAACCATAACTTGTGTGAACCCGAAAGTCAAATTTAACTTTGGATGTCCGCCTCTCTTTTACTCACAACTTCTAACCTATATCCACTGGGCTCCATTAATTAATTTGTCATGTTTAACACCCCCCTCCCCGCCTTTTACAGCGCCCTATCTTAACAACAAATAACATTTTTTAAGACAGCAGAGAGTAATTTCCGCTTTTGTTGAAAAAAAGTGACGAAATGTACATGTACGAGTTACTTTTTCTATCTTTTTCTAATGATTCTGTGTCAGCGGGCTAATGATTTGGTTAGCTCCACCGCTAATAGACTCCCCAAGTCACCACAGATGAATATTTCCCAGTAGCAGCTGCTTATCTCCACGGTTCAACTGTAGCGGTGATTAACAAGAGACGTGAAGCGGCCTTAAAGGACACTTAAAGTCGAGTATATCATCTCCTATTTGTTTCACTTCATTCCTGTCAAACGCTTAAGTTCACTTGGTCGCTCTGTTAAACCACGCAACAGGCCTCGTCGTTTCATCATCTCCATTTGTTGTGAGTCATTCACTCGTTGCTCCTTTGAAGAATCTGATCCAACAGTTTCTGCAAAAAAAAAAAAAAAAAAAAGAAACAAAGAAGAGCATAAATATTCATATGGCTAAGTCTCCTCTGACAGAATGATGGTTATAAGTCATTACCTCACTGCCCACAGAACGTCTGTAGACATTTTCCCTATAAAAACAGACACATGTACACATTTACTAGGACTCCCAGGCCATGCAGGATTCCACATCTGAGTCCAGGACCTGCTGCTGGAGTAAAAAAAACCATTATAGGCCACAGCTTATGTGTTAAGGTTATGATAGTTTTGGATTTTTTATTATAGTTTTGACTTTTTTTTCTCTAATTCATTTAGTTTTCATTAGTTTTTAGAGCAGGTTTGCTAGTTTTTATTAGTTTTCGTTATTTTCTAAATGCTTAGTTTTAGTTTCTTTCTATCTTTTCTCTTCTTCTTTTTCTTTTCTCGTCGCATTCAAATAAATCCCAGACAGGACTCTGCTGCTTTCTCCCAACTTTAGTCTCCATGTTTCCAGGTAGAGTGGGGACGAAAAGACGACTCTAAACCACAAGTAATGAGAAGTGACGGACTGTTAAATATTATATGGTGCCACCAGCTAAAATTGCTTGAGGGAAAAAAAAATCGATTTTATATCAATCTGACATCGACAAAGATGAAAATGAAGGGAATTTTATCCAGAATTTTTATACATTTTTTAAAATTATTTTTTATTTATAAAGAGCACTTACAAATGACAATGCCACAATCTGTTACATTCTTCCTCATACACATATACAGGGTGGGGAAGCAAAATGTACAATATTTTGAGGCAGGGATTGAAAGACAGTGTATGACCAATTAGTTTATTGAAAGTCATGAGAATTTATTTGCCACAAGAAAATGTACATAATAGAAAATGTTTTTATTCTATGTGTCCTCCTTCTTTCTCAATAACTGCCTTCACACGCTTCCTGAAACTTGCGCAAGTGTTCCTCAAATATTCA